>NC_046971.1:14716519-14742944 GCF_009769545.1 Cyclopterus lumpus | reverse complement strand
GTGTGTGTGTTCTCGGCCTGCCAACCCTGTTCTCTCTGTCCCCCTGTCTGTCCTGTCTGTCCTGTCTGTGTGAATCTGGGCGGCTCTGACCTATCAGAGCCGTCAATCCTGTCTGGGCCACATGGCATGATCAATAATCACAACTGTTAATCAATGAGCTTTTAAATAAGCATCGATCCTGCTCACAAGGTTAGCCTCGTTTATTGGTTTACATTAGACTAAGTAACACAATCAACTGGTCATAATAGCAGATATGTCTTCAAAGGATCGAAAGACAGTTGTTTTATTTCATATAACCTTTTTAAAAAAAAGGATAAATAACATATAAATCAGTTCACAAGCTCATCCTCTCAGTAAGAAAAACAAGTACATTTCAACATCCTTCTAACACTGCATATTGTTGTACAGTCTGCTTGCTTCTGTTGCGCATCGCACTCTGGGTTGCATTATTTGTTTTTCTACATTGTAGTTACTATCTACTAAAGTGCGCTGTGATGTTGTAAACGCCCTGCAGAAAGTCTGTTTGCACAGGATGCTCTTGATTGCATGTTTTCACATGTTGAACTTCCTCTTTCAGTGTTATGTGAACTAAGAAATAAGTGAACAGAGCATGCATCTCCACCTGTGATTATATCGCAAAAATGTATTCTATTACTGCGGCTCACAATAAGTCCATAATTGATTAAATCAAAGTTAATCCAATCTTTAATTTGTGCCGTATTTCCACAAGGTTCCTCTGTACATGTGCTCATTAATTATTTGAAATGATATCTGACTGCTCTGTTTTACTATCATTTAATCATCTCTGAACATAATAATCATCCATATATCACAACGGATGATCAGGAAACATTTAATTAGGATAATTACTCATTAATCCACGAAGGAGCTTTTTTTTTTTTTTAGAAGGTGAAGCTCGCAGATTGTTTGCACAGTTTGTATGCGGATGAGTGTGTGCACATGTGTTTTGTCTCTGGGTGTATATGTGTGTGCATATGCATGCGGCGTGGTCTCAGTAATATTCGTCACTGTCTGATTTACTGTGGTAAGGTTGCCCTCAGCAGGCTGGGATTCACTGCATTTGTCTCCATTTCTTAATGGTATTTCAACAGCTTCTACACCATCGGCCGTTTCTCATTTTAATGACTGGAGAAATGACTGTGAGTGTGTCTGTGTTGATGCACATGCATGTTTTTATTCTTTCAGCGAGATACAGAGATAGAGCTCGGCTACCTGGGCTGCTGTTTGTAGAGGAAAAAAAACAACATCAACCATATTTCTTTGCTTGAGTAGGAGTTCTGATTGATGTGGTGGCGACTGGTGGCTATTGAAGTCACTACTGTTACACTGGTTGACGTGATTGAAATTGGGTGCTCACACAGATGACCCCCCCCCCTCCCCCTCCTCCTTTCCTTCTCGCACACATACACTGAAACACTGAGATGGTTCCTACAAGATCTGACAATTACAAGAGGGGCTTTTAATCAATCTGGAATGCAGCTCGGAGGAGCGAGTGATGGCAGGGGAGGAGGAAAAGGAGTGATTACTCCCTCTCAATCTTTCTCTCTCTTCCTCCTTCTGTCTCTCTCTCTTCCTGCACTTTTTCATTTCACGTGGTTCATCCCCTGTGATTTCAGCCACAGACTATTTAAACAACCTCTTTTCTCACTTCCCTCTCTTTCTTCTTCTGTTTTTTTCCCCCTCCCTCCTAGCGCTTCATGTTTGACTATTAGCTGACATGCACACAGGGAGCATCGCTCATCTCCCCAATTTCTCCTCCTCCTGCCTCGCTCCCACCCCTCTCCTCTCCTCCTCCTTCTCACTTCTTTCTCCTGCTCCATGTATAACTATTAGCAGACATGCTCTCAGGGAGTCTGATGAATATTTTAGCAGCCGCAGGGAGGGGCTCCAATCCTCCTCCACGGCTTCCAACACAACTAATAGACCAGAGTTAGTGTTTTCCTTCGCACAACTTTACATCGCGCTCTAGGTTTTAGTACTGCACTTGAGCACAAACTGTGACATTAGATTGTGCCTTGTCTGGTTTGTACAGGTTGTGTCAGCCTGGGCCAGCAGTGATGGGCTGGGCTAGGAACCCCGGCATTGATTGGCCCGGAGCTGTACTTTGTTAGACATGTTTATGTCAAGATACATATTTTCATAACCTTCTTCACACCTTACTGTCAAAGACTTAATAGACTCAATGTAGAAAGAGAGGGGGTGTTCAAGCTCATCACAAAATTAGAAGAAAAAGTGTAGTTAGGCATTGCTCATGGCTTTCTGTAAGAGGTGATTTCAGGGACGAGTGTATGTAAAGGCATAAAGACCAAGTTCTGGGCCGCAGAGAAATGCACCTTCCACAGCACATCTTCTGTCCTCCTTAAACAATACACCATACCAATTTACAGCTGTCTACCACCCTCACCATTTTATTATGTGCTTTTTTCTTTCTTTCTAGATGGTTGTTTATTGCCATAAGTTTAAAATATGTTCTACTTTTGATTCAACCTCATTACTTTGTACAAACAAGACATTTGAAGACGTGACCTTGGAGTCTGACATTATTTAGATTAGACCATTTAATCAAGAAATAATCTGCAGATTAATCAATGATCAGAAATTACCGTCAGTTGCCAGTGCTCCTTTAATGCTTTCATAGTTCCATTTTAACTCGCGTGAGAGGCCAGCGTAGTAGACAGGCAACCCTGCTGTGTTCGTAACACATCTCTCACCACAGCCACACACACCTGCACTCCTTCTCCCTGAACTGTCTGTCATGTCCAGCTGACTGTGCACACAATTAGCCTCATGACTGGCAAGAAAATTACATTGGTATGGAAATAACAACTCCCTCCCAGAGTGTGTGATGTTATGTGAACGTACTGGACATATCTGTCTCCTCATACCCTGGACAGTTGGTTAGTTGGTTTTTGAAAGGCATATTTCTACCATTCAGGAAAAATCAACTCAACACAGTCATACTGTATCTCCTTTCACCCCATTATCCTTTCACTTGCTTTCTCTGCTTCACTTCCCTTTCTTCCCTTCACACCTTCCGTGTCTTGTCTGTGTGGTACAGTACGGGCTGTGTGTCTTTTATAGTGTGTGTGGTGTGTGTGTGTGTGGTGTGTGTGTGTGTCTGTGTGTGTGTGTGTGTGTATGTGCGTACACGCTAATGCTTTAGATATGAGGGGCTGGTGGTTAAATCATGATGCATAGTCCAGGGCTGCCTCTGGCCACTGTCATTAATCAGTACAGGGGCGGGGGACGTATCTGCTTTTATCCATCTCTTAAATCAGTCACTGCAGCTATCGGCAGCCTCCCTCCGCTCCCCCCCCATCTCCTCCTCTCCATCTCCTCCTCTTCCCCCCCCCCCCCCCCCCCCCCCCCCGGTCCGCTGATTGAAGTGGCATTGTTTGGGAGACAAGCGGCGCTCAATCAATAGGCAGTCTCACTAAATTACCGTTTGCATGAAAAATGAAGGGACGCCCAACCTGACTCCATTCAGCGAGGGATGTGCTGTGTGTGTATTGTGTGCAGATTGGTGCAAGAGATAGACATGTGTGCATGGGATGCAGTATAGGGAAGAGAACATTGTGTGTGTGTGTGTGTTTGTCAGGGGACAGAGAAGACAAAGTGGGCAGGTAATGAGAGCATTGTGTGCGTCTTGCTCTGCTACAGTGTAAAATCTGTGCAAGACTTCAACAGGACTTCAAGGTTTCGTGGTCATGTATTGATCAGGGCTTGTTATGGACTTGGATGCTGTGACCCTCACCCTTCCCCCTCACCCTTCAACTGTACCTTTCACCCTCGGCTCCGACTGATCTGCTCATTCTCCTTCTTCTTTTATCCCCATCCTCTCCTCCTCTCTGCTCATAGGACTCAGGAATGGATGGATGTTTTGGGATTTGTATGTGTGTGTGAACACATATAGCGATCTGCTTTTGAAAAAAAATTGACTTTACTGGCGTACAGTACGCGCGCGCGCGTGTGTAGGTTTGGATGGCCGAGGAAGGCTGGAGTGAGGTCTCAGCCTCACTGCCTGTTTGTGCTCCGCCCTGACCTCTGGCTATTAATCATCTCTAGATCTGTGTTTACCCTCAGTTCAGCTCTCCAGCACACAGGCACCTAGAGGGGCAATTAGAGAGGAACCGCCGCCCCAGAGCAGAGGATTGCCCCCCTCTTCTAGTCACTCGCAGACACACTTACACAAACACGCACACACACAGAGCGAGCCTCTGAGAAGCAGGACCAAGCCTCACCCAGAGAGCCAGCTATAATGTTTTTATTTACTTTAAAAGCATCCTGCTGTTAATACAAGTGGCACAGTATCACAGTGCTGCCATTATATTTGTATGGGAGAGAGTTTGTGCATCCCTTTGTTCATGTGTGTGTGTGTGTGCGTGCGTGTGCATGCATGCATGTGCGTACATGTGCACGTATGTCTCCCACCCCCACAGGGCATACCAAACATGCATTAGTATAAGTTGCGCAGGCTGAGTCTCCTCCAGTGTACATATGGTAATGGATGGTGTGTGTGGAACATGTCAGCCACCTCATCATGTAAAAGCCTTCGTGTACAGGAGGGAGCATAGAGGGCTGGCAGGTAGGCATTAGGCAATATAATGGCCTCTATTTTTACACGATGGAACACAGTTGAAGAGGCGACGCTATGAAGCTTTCAAAAAAGCAGACATGGTGGGGGGGGGGGGGGGGGGGGGGGGTGTTATAAGTGGGTAAGTGAGAGAATAAAACTGCTTTTTAAATCGCCTAACTGTTGGACCCGTTTGTCTGTGCCAGTGTGTCTGAGAACAAGTGCACACATGTGTGTTGTGTTTGTGTGTGCGCATTGTTTCCGTGTGTTTTTTTAAATTTATTTATTATTTATTAATTAACAAAGCCAATCATGAGCTGTCCAGTTCAGCTCAGATTGATCAGAGGAGTGGACAGGGAGAATTTTTAATGACCGGCTCTGATCTCTCACCATCTGGATTGCGGTGCTTCTGACTGAAATATTGTCTACTTTAGAGCAGAATCTGCCTCCATAATCTTAAGCAGACCAAGTATTGATAAGAAGGACTTTTGAGATTCTCAGTTCAAATGCTTACTGAACTTTTACTTAGTTTAGTATTAGTTTCAGTAAGCACATACATTCTCACACTCTCGCATCCCTTCGCCCATGTCTGTGTGCCAGGGTCTTGTGCTGAGTGGATGTCGGCCTGCCTTGGGCCCAGGGAGGTAGTTAATCTCTGTGTGTATGACATGTGTGAGCTCAGGGTATTGTACTGTATGTTTCCCTCTCACTCAGCTGTACTTAATGTAGCCCATAAAGGCTACACAACAATAAGCTACGCCTGGCACTCAGGCCACCATTCGGCACTACACTATCCCGCTGAGCAGGATAAATGACTCCTATAAACCTGTCACACACATACATACACACACGCTGGAGCGTGCACAGACTATAGAAAGTCATCTCCCTGGCCGTGGAGGATCTGCTGTGGTTCTCAGTGCGGTTTTGTGAAGTTTGTCTCACTCTGTGCGGTGTACGGTAATAACCAGAGCGCTGCTCGTATAAATCGGAGGTAGAAGAAATATGGATGGAAAAGGCTTCTTGTTATCTAGAATCCTCACACTCAAAAGATATAAATGGAGGCACAGCATTCATGTGAAGGTTCCATTATGCATTCGGGCTTCAGTCCCAGTTGATGCGATCCCTTTCTCTTCCTTCACCTCGGCCCAGTGTTTAATCAGTGGTTGAAGACAGATCCAACTTCCCTAATGTCCTGGACCTCCCTCTGCATCTCACCCAAGAAGACTAATCTACATTAAGAGGGGATAAAATACTCCTTCCATGTGATGGCTAGCCACACTGTTCGTAAATGAATGCCATTTAAAATCCATAAAACTGTTATTCTGCATAATACCTTATGAATATATATGTGTGTATGAGAAGTAGTTAAGCGTTGGCGGGTGTTCTGTGGCCAGCGAGAGATGGCCCTGGGATACGTTTAGGTGTGTGTGTGCTTTGTTTGTGTGTGTGTGTGTGCTGGCAGCTCACGCTGTGTCTGATGTTACACACCACTATTATGAGTCTCTGAGATTGAGAGGATTTTATCTATCATTTTTACAAAAACACCCACTAACCGTCCTGACTGAGTGCATTGTAGTGGGAGCAGTGAAAGAGCTATTAGTCTATTTATGGATCCAGCGTGGTGTTTATCAGTCACAGACTGACTGTGGCACAGACAGCATCATCTGGCCCCTCATGTTGCTTTTAATGATTTTCCTGTTAAAGATGTCAGTGTCATGTTGCTCTTGTTATTTCCACAGTTGTCCTGGCAACCACAGATGGAACTGGTGCACACAGGTTTAGTGGCAACCAACTTGATTTTGATAAAAATGTAAATGTGATGTAAATCCCAATATTTATTCTTTCACTTAAAAAGAAGAAAATGAAAAAAGGCTAAACACATTATCTCTGTATTTTTTATGTCTGGCCTATTTTGGCACCAGCCGTGGTATTCATAAATAAACCAGATAGATAATAGTGAGCGACGAGAAATCCATTTTCATTCTTGATATTTATTCAAGCAGTTCTCTCCCATGTTTATACAATCCAGAGTATTAAAAGATTGATTCAATTTTATGTTTTGGAATAAAATGCAAACAAAAACAGATGCTTGTGCCCCCCCCCCCCTCCATGCCGAGAAGGTATTGTGGTTTATGTAAACCATAGAGCTCTGAGCTCTATTCTCGGCCTGGAGCTTCCCAGAAAGACAGAAAGAGAAGGCAGAGATGGTGAAGGTAGACCGCTTTGCTCTGCAGCAGGAATACTGTGTGGGTGAGAGGGCTTAAAGATGTTGTCTGTCTAAGGCTCGATACAGCTGGAATAATATGACCTGATTTAGTTACTATAATGGGCTCGTACACCAACCTACAGGAGAGACCGATTTCCAGTCAGGTTCTAAAATATTGTAGGAATATTAATTTCATCATTGCCTCATTATGTCATCACATGGATATGAAATCTTGTGTTCTGTCTTAAGTTTAAAATACATAAAAAATACTCAAGGAGAAAAATGCGTGTTTCTCTAAAGATTACAAAGAAATCCCGAAAAATATTAAAAAGAGCCGGTGCATATTTACATTTAAGAAAAGCACCAATACTTGGTTTTAATGTACTGTTAACATTTACTTTCATGACGAGAAGGTAACTCTTGGGTATATAACGGGTATCTACTGGTACTGTCTCCAGGATGTACCTACTTTACTGAGCCACCAACATGACCCTGGAGCTGTAACAGTCTCACTTTCCCAATCAGAGTTTCCATGTTGGGTTGTGACTGCTAGGAAATGCCCCTTATTCCATTATTTGAGGCAGTTGTGTTTGTGTTTGCAGTTCACCACAATGACCCTTGTTTTTGTTTTTTATATTTGTGTCCGGTTCAGAGTTGAATGCACTGATTACGGTACATTGGAGACTGGAGGAAGAGGAGCTTCCCTCTTTCGTCCTCCACTGCGTCGCGCAAACACAGAGACTAATCTCTGTCTAGTAACCGTGGGGAACAGGTTTGTATAACCTTTTATGTCTCTATTCTTATTAATAATGAGTGCAGTTGTTTATTCAAGTTTAGTTTGAGTTATCAAGTTTTTGATTTGGCCCTGGTCCTTTTATTTTCTTGCAGTTTGCCTCAATTTGTTTTGTTCATTGCTTCATTTGATTAATGTGATCAATTCTTTCATATGTATTTAGTGTTGTTCAGCCACTTTTCAAACAACTTATTCTCCATCAGCATTTCTACTCACCTTTCCCCAAGAGCATCTAGTTATATTGCCATATCAAGTTCTTCCTCATAGTGCACACACAGAGACACATTAATTACTGAACACTAATTGAAGGCATATTCTCCGTGTGCTGTATTGCTGCACGCTCATGTGTGGGACAGACATGAGGCCGTCCTTACTGAGGGCTGGGGGAGGGGAGCTATACAGAAGGTGGGATGGGTTGATTTTACATGGGTGCAGATATGCAGGGGGGAGTGGCAGCCAGACAAGGGGGTAGTCAAAGCCTCCTTCATGTAATTTAAATGCAATTATGCATTCTCCCACCCTGTTCTTATATCGTTTTTGGTGCTGGGGTGAAACACATGGGCGTATCTTCATCTCGTCCTGACAAGGGAACCAGTGTTTCTGTCTGGGCCAGCCTGACTCTCGCTCGGCTCCAGTCACCTGCTCCTCTTATTATTGGACATTATTCCACTGGCAGAGCAGAAAGGAAGAGAGGAGGGGAACTTTAATAGCACACCTGAATGGAGGGTGTCATATAATCAATGCATACAGGCCTGCATTACAGGCTGTCACTGAGACTCCATCACACAGCAGCAGGGAGAAGGAGGAAGAATGGGATATTAACTCTTGTGAAAGGAGGGATGGGTATCAGCGGCCTGAAATTAAATGGCTTGCTCTAAAGGAGATGGGGCCAGAAATGAGGCACCCGTCTGAGCTGGGAGTTCGGTGTACGTGTTTTGCACAATATTTGCCTCTCTGCTCCAGATCTTTACCTTTTGATCTGCTCTTTGTCTCACTCTACCTCTCTGTATGGATGCTTCACAACTATCACTTGTTTCCACATGCTCTCGGCGAT
The DNA here is from genome assembly GCF_009769545.1 of Cyclopterus lumpus. Lineage (NCBI taxonomy): Eukaryota > Metazoa > Chordata > Actinopteri > Perciformes > Cyclopteridae > Cyclopterus > Cyclopterus lumpus. The sequence goes on along the minus strand of NC_046971.1, from coordinate 14,734,297 downwards.
CCATTATTATAATCAGAGTGATTGTTTTCCCACTCTTTCCACGCATCTGACACGTGGTTATAACTTCCTCAAACAAAACTTCTCCTCAGAAGTGTGTGTGTGTGTGTGTGTATTCAACTGCTGTCGTCAGCAGACTGTAATCCCTCTGAGCCTGCCCCGTGTGTGTGTATGCGTGTGTGCGTGTGTATGCGTGTGTGTATGTGTGACAGCGTGCGTTCGTGTATGTTTGTGTTAGTTCTTTTTTTCTGGTTTGGAAAATGCCGGACTGCATGTTTATGTGTGTCTGTGTGTGTGTGTGTGTGTGCGTGTGTGTGTGTGTGTGTGTGTGTGAGAGAGAGAGAGAGAGAGATGTTCAGCGGAATGTCCTTTGATACAGAGAGAGTTTTAGAAATGCAATTTCCTCCCATTCTGTGTATGGGTGTATTCATGTTGGGTTTATTAGAATATGAAAGTGTTACGCCGCAGTCCCAGGGTTGGCCTCTCCCTCTGTCCGCTCTCGCTCCCTCGCTCTCCCTTTTGCTCGTTCTTTGGCCTCCGCGGACTCTCTGACTGGCTCATGCATTAGAGATGAGGGGCTTGAGAGAAGAGGGAGACCAACAGCTTACACCAGGAAACTCGCCATTATAAACAGTCAACACGCCTCGCATATCAGATACTTTCATGTCTGTTTGCGTGTGTGTGTGTGTGTGTGTGTGTGTGTGTTTGAGCAGTATTTCGGAGGATATGTAGTAGTTAGAAATAGATGAGTGTGTGTTTTTAAGTTTTTATGCGCTGCTTTTATAATATTGTCTGATATCTTACTTCTGGATTTGAACCTGCAGTCTTCCTTCTCAGCACATCACTGCGGTCCTCAAAGAAACACAGTGAACACAAACCACATGCAGTCCTCGTCATCATCACTGTCATTACGATCAACACCTAGCAGTGAATATGAGGTTGCAGCATGACGGAATGAAAGAGAAGTTGCTTTCCAAATGTTGCTGCCAAGTCTCATGTAGGTGTGTGCTTGTGTATGTACGCTAATACAAATGAGACTTCTTTCTTCTTCTCTTTTCCCTTCGCCTGTCTCTCGCTCACTCACTCTCTGTAACTTGTGTGTGTCCTCCCTGTTCATTGAGCTTTTTGATAATGCCAGGGGAAGAGTTGAGTCTCTGTTCTTGGTAGGTGCTCCAGACAGGGGCTGCTTGTTTGGGGTCTTACCCTGGAGAGCAAAGGGGGGAGCGGAGGCACAAAAAGGCAGGATCACCCCTGGGGCCGGGTCTCTGTTCTCAAGCCGGGGATGAGGTCAGCTCTGGAGTGATCTGCATGGTGGCACAGACTCTATCTGTAAGAGATAAAAACACTTAGCTTGATCCATTTTTGGTACTTTGTTTATTGTTGTTTATCTGCAGAGACATTTGCAATCAATGAGTGATAAGAGCTCAACAGCTTTGGGTAAATAATGACTGTTTTGCCAATTATTGCTGATAAGATGTTCTGCAAGCTATCGTTATTGGTGAAAGTGGGCTTGGATAGTGGCTGCTTACTCCCCACCAGTCACGCAGACATACATCAAGGTTTTGAATGGAGGCTTTAGTCAATCTGTACCTGAGATATATTTTAATTGAAGTTTACTTTTTATAAGACAGCTTTATTGATCAATTATGAGCATGATATTCATTGATTGTTACAGGATTGCATTATTAATGCATCAAACTGAAGACTTTAATTGCTGCTCCACCGAAGTCATGCTCTCTCTCTTAAGCTGGTAAGCATGGCCGTTATAATTTGGCTTGCTAGCACACCTGTAGGCCATATCTGATCATTTTAGGGGCATTTTTGCTGAAACGTATCTGTGTGGATTGGATTAACTCCTGCTATCGGCCGATCAAACAGCCAAGACGTGAGCTTCATTCGTCAGCACCGGAGGTTGCCGCTTGGTCTTAAGTAAAAACATGGACGGTTGCTTCATGGGAGGTCTGCATGTGTTGGGGACCAACCTTACTTCACATTTACCTCACGGCCCTATTGCAAAAAAACATTTTTTTTTTTAAGTAAAGGGATAAAGGTGTTGAGCTTTACTGTAGTTTTCTTCTGTTATGATGTCTTTATCTTTTTTAACGTCACTGCAGATAATTAAAATGTTTTATTCCATTTGTCTATTTGTCTATCGTGACTTCCACCTTTAGATTCTCTGAGAAGTCACTTTTCCTTCTCTAATCGCCGACCCCTCACAGTCAGTATGGGGTGGTCCCTCCACCCCCCCCCCCCCCCCCCCCCCCCCCCCCCCCCCCCCCCCCCCCCCCCCCCCCCCCCCCCCCCCCCACTGGGCAGGGGCTAATGTTCACGAGGCCCCCATCCAGAAAGGGGGACCCCTCTAGCCTCTGACCCCAGCCTCTCCTTTCCTCACCTGGGTCAGCCCGCAGAGGACAGGGCCTGGGAGAAGATTAATGGAACTCACTGCTGGAGCAGGTGTGTCCGTGCATGTGTGGTTGTGAGAGAGCGACAGAGAACAAATGCACTCAGGCCAGTGTGTGTGAAAGTGAGAATGTGGACTGGATATGAAGTTATTTACTTATGATAAATAAGTTCATTGCTCGGATGGTTGGGGTTCTTTGACTCTAGTGATAGATTATAGTCAACCCATACACCCCTTTCATCATCTTCGGAGTCAGATGCAGATGGCATTCGGTCGTCAGATTTAGGCACCGGTAAAGACGAGAAATCCTGATTCTCAGTTGTCTTGGCCTTAAGCCTTTAACATCTGAACGAAAAGAATGGTTGGAATTTAATTTGTGTTTTGTTTTTCTTAGCAGTGTTTCATTGATAAGTATTGTTTTCTAATTTTCTTATTTGATTTGAAAGCAAGTTTATTAATGTAATTTCTGTCTTCTTCAGGTAACAAGTGTAACCCTTATTTAGCAGGTGATTATTCAGCCCCACATTGCACAACCCCAATACACTCTCTCTCTCTCTCTCTCTCTCTCTCTCTCTCTCTCTCTCTCTCTCTCTCTCTCTCTCCTCCTCTGTGTAAAGAGTGCTGTTTCAGCAAGGTCTTCTGTTCATTCTCAAGGTGTCCTCTTTTCTGAAGGCCCTTTTAATGGATTGGCCTGATATACCTTCCAAATGGAGCACTTTGAGCGTTAATTCGCTTTCTGATAAAGATCCCCCCCCTTTTTACCTTGCCTTTCTCTAAGTCTTCTCCCCGATATGAAGTACACAAGGAAGGGCAGATGAGCACAAAATCCTCTCTCTGTGTCAGGCCGGGTGGGAAAATGGACTGGGGTGAAAAAGAATCAATTGGGCCCCATTCATGTGTTAGTGGGGTGGAATGAGGAGAGTGTATTGTGGAGAATGGCTGGAGGTTGTCTCTCTACCCCCCCACCCCCCCATTCTGCTTCCACAGACTGGCGTAGTGTCTGGGGGGGTGGGAATTGGAGCCTTTCTGTCGGCTTTGTGGCGACAGCAGGGGTTATCACCGGGATCTGGCCATTGGCAGGTATAGCTGTCAAAGCTGTCACTACCTCTGAACTCAGGAGCATGCCTGCACACACAGAAAGGAGCGTGCACACACACACAAGGCAGTACCACTCTTAGCCCCCACCAAGACACATGCAGTACACATACACAAACAAATGAAAACATGTACACACAGACGTGCAAACAGCATCTAAATTGTGGAAGTATGCTATATAAGATAAGCAGTACATTTTTGGACAACCTATTACTGCTCCAAAGCTCATTCAATCCGTTAACCCTCAGCGGGCCGCAGTCCCACGCTGCATTTTGGCTGCTCCCGAAGGAGCACAATGGAGGTGCTTTGACCTGTTTGCCCACTCAAGTGTGACATTATTGTGCCATATTTGCAGCCGGACTTGAACACTTCTTTTGCGCAAACTACAAATTAAACATCATGTCTCTACACAAGTGCTTACATGGTAAGATTTGTATGAATAACTTCCCACCCGCCTTCATTACCCTTCTCTGCAGGAAAGTACTCTATACTGGCCCTCTGATGCAATGTGGTGAGCTAGAAGCTTCTGACTTTTCAAACAGTTTCTCTTGCGCTCAATTATTTATTTATTTTTTTCTGTCAATGACAGAGCAGGAGCAGCACTCTGAGCAGTTTGTGTTTCTTTGTTCATCACTGGAAATACAGAGTCGGAGTAAAGCCCCTTTTCTAGTCGTCTTGGTTGGTAGTTTGTTTGATCAGTTGGCTGTATTGTGTTTTTAGCCTGTGTGAGTGAGAGAGAGAGAGAGAGAGAGAGAGAGAGAGAGCTGAGAGAGAGAGAGAGAGAGCTGAGAGAGAGAGAGAGAGAGAGAGAGAGAGAGAGAGAGAGAGAGAGAGAGAGAGAGAGAGAGAGAGAGAGAGAGAGAGAGAGTAAACTCATGTTTACAGTGTCGTCCCAGTGGATGAGGGCCCCCTGCAGGTCAGACCAATTATGAGCGGAGAAAATCAAGCAGCCCAAAACATATGCACATCTTGGCTCTGGAGAGGAAGAGAAAGAGAGTGGAGGAATAGGGCAAAAAAGTGCAGAGCACAGGACCCAGTGGGCTCTCACTTGGCCCATTTGGCAAACATACTAATTAATCCTCTCTCTCTCTTTCTCACACACACACACACAGCCACGTTGTCACATTTGTCAGTGGGTTGACTTAATTCAAATAATTCCTTTTCCATTCGTTTCATTATTAAGTGTGCTGTGACTTATTATCATATTTGCTCTCTGTCATACACACCGGCATTAGTCTCATTTGTGAGAGGAGTGGATTCTGTCTTTGCGTCTCTCCTCCCCCTCTGCATGGCTTGCTCCTTCCCTCCCTCCCGTCAGCGGGACGGAGAAAGACAGAGACAGAGAGCTAATCCAACAGCATGTTTGATGCATTTTTAAACAGCTCTGGACTTTTTCAAGTTTCCAGCCAACAGAAGATTTCATCTGCTCTAATTTAATCAGCGGGTGGAATCACACTGCATATTTAAGCAACATTAAATATCTCCAGTTCTCCCTCTCCGGCCACTTAACGGAGAACAGAAAAAAATATATATTTTATTTTATTTCCAGCGTATTTCCCCCCATTTACACTCTTTCATCTGGCACTTAAAAGAGGCAGCGATTTGTCAAGTAATTCCCATCACTTTTTGGAAAAAGAGAGAATGTTCAAGTACTGTTAGGAGAGTTTTGGTTGCTCTGGCACATGGAGGGTAGCTGGAGAAGGACTTGTGCCCAGAGGTCAGAAAGCTGTAACACACTATATCCAATCTGTTTAAAGTACAACACACTCAAACCATAATGTAAATCGCGCGTTATTTTTTTCTTCTTCATTGCAGTAGTTATCTGATTATTTGTAAAGTCCATCTTTAAGTGTGTTCTCATGTTTGTGTATTCATGCGTGCATGTTTGTTTGCACAAGGTTTTTGTTTGGGAGGCTTTCCTATTTTGCCCATCACAGCTTTTTTCTGTAACATAAATGTACAAAAATTAATATTTATCAGCGGTCCAGGGCTGTGTGCTGTGGGATAGGGAGTGAAGAGTAGGCTGTCTGTGTGGATGAGGGGAGAACCAAGGGAATTGATTTTTGACCAAATGTGTTTTGGATTTAATTCAGCTGCTGCATTTTTCTCTGCGGCTCTATTTGCATAGAAATCATTTGAGGTGAGTGAATTTTAGAGGACAGCCAAGTTGTGAGAAGCTGCAGCCCTTCTTTGTGCGCCCCCGATTGAGTGTGTGTAAGTTGTTGTTGTGTGTACAATGCAGGTATCTGTCTTAGGTGCTGTGTGTGTTTTTTGGGTGGCTAACCTGTGCTGTTACATGTGCTCCCCACCCCCCCCCCCCCCCCCCCACCCCACCCCACACACACACACACACACATATAAGATCTTCATGGTTCCCTTTTGCACTCGGCTCTGAAGGGGAGCATTTGGATGACAGTCAATAACCCGGACAACAGAGCTCTGTCAATATTTAGACAGCACTATGGTGTTGTAAAGTGAACAATACACATTGGATGAGGCTCCTCACTGGATTAATGATGCCTGACTGACTGGCTGCTGCAGACACGAGTGGAGATGAAGATGTTATTTACCCCTAACTCACTCCCTCACTCTTTCTTTCCCTCTGCCCCCCCCCTCTCTCTCTCTCTCTTTCCCTCTCTCTCTTCCTTCATTTGGAAGCGCTCTTGGGTAGTTTCGTGGTGATCGATAAGTCTATGTTCAGTTAAAGAGGAATCTGATTCCAATAGAATAATGCTGGGCTTTGTTCACTTCACATGCGTGCCTCTCTCGACACTGTCTCAGCTTCACAAGAGTGCAGTGTGTGTAGTAATACACTGTAGAGGGTTGTAGTTGTGCTGGTTTGGATCGGGGGGGGGGATCAGGTGAGAGGAAAGTGTCTTCAACCCAAATCATGAGGAATGTAGTTAAAGGCTCAAACACTCAAATAATAATAATAGTAAATACATAATTGTGATTGCCGAGCCTCTGTCACCTCAAAGTCACTCTTTGGCTTGGGTCACCCCTTTTGTTCTGGTGACGCAACATCGGCCCTTGTGTGACTTCTTCCAAATGGACATTAGAATCACCAGGCTGCCATCAACTGTAATGGAATGTGACGATTAGCGCTCCCGTCGCTAGGCTAATGGGCTTGACTCTTCTGTTGGGGCCTGTGTGAGGTGCATTGTGGGATAGCCTAAATGATGGCTGGCGCAGAGCGGATGGGTGTGAAGAGGGGGCTAAGCGCCTCTCTTCTCCTTTTAGCTTCTCCTGTCTTTTTCCTCATTTCTCATGAAGGAGCACAGACTGTTAGAGAACAAAAAAAAAAGAATCCTGTGTTTCTAAATGTCAACTCCTTCTGGTGGCCGATGGGATTGTACTCTAACTGGTGTCTTAGCAAGGCAGAGAGGAGTAAAATATAGCCCCGAGGGGGACTCGTAAGCACAGCTCTGCATAGACTAAAACATGTGCAGGGCTGATAGAAACAGTGTAGTCTCCATCTGTACACACAGATACATCAAAAGGGGGAAAAGGTTAAAGAGAAGATTGTGTCAAATGGCATGTTTTGGAAAAAGCCTTATAACTGCACTTTGAATGCTGTTGTGACTGGAAGCTCTTTCCTTCTTCCTCCTGTCTTTTTTTTTGTTCTCCCCTGACAATGTCCCACCTGTCTACGTCAAATACAAGTGAACTTTGAACGACGTAGTGGGTTTGGGTGCGTCTCCCATCCTCCCCAAAGTCATGCAGTTCTTTGATTGCCACTTTGGTTTGGCTTCAGCGCCTCGTGACAGTGTTGGCTGGGCCCCTGCCCCACCACTATCACCCAGCTCCATACCCCAGCTACACTGGAACAGATTAAATGAACACAATGATTCTTTAATAAGATAACCCACACTCCGAATAGATTAACCTTCCTAACGCAGGTCCTCTTCCTTCTCTCTTCGTCTCCTCTCCTGCTTTCTCCTCAAACAGAGAGAGAATGGAGGTCCACAAACTTTAATCTTCATTACCTGCTTTGATTTCTCTGCTAAAGGAAGAAATGCATAATTTACATCCTTTGAAGTAGCTCCACTATTACTGACAACATGTTACCTTTAATCTTAAGAGCCCCGGAACATTAAATATTTAGTCATTTACCGAACAAAGGAGGACCGAGGCGATGCCTTCCTGCCTCTTTGACTTTCACTGTCATGTGCACTCAATGTCCCCAGTAAGAAGCAATTAATTTTAGGGGGAGAAACAGCTTTTACTGAAGTGCAGGTAACTTTAAGTTGTTTTCCCACTTTTACCTTGTTATTTCATCCTGCTGAAAAGAGAGCGCTTTAAAGTAAAGTGCTACCGTTAGCAGAACTTGGTATGGGTGACCGGAAGGCTAACAAGTTAGTGTCAGTCAGTCTGAGTTGTCACTTTTAGGCCCATCCTATTCAGCCTTCTCTATCCTTCAGTGATGGTGGATTTCGTAGTAATTCTTATGAGATGTGATGACAATTTGACTTCTTGCCCCAATAAACTACACAAAATCCACAATGCTGCGACTGTGCCTTTTGTGCAAAAGCACATTAGCATTATTGTTGTATGACAGCTGGTCTGTGCATGCATACACAGCGCCATGTTTGTGCAAAAATGTACACACACACACACACACACACACACACACACACACACACACACACACACACACACAGACACACAGGTGGACATCAAGTCCAGTCATTAGCGACCAAATGGGAAACTTTTTAATGAATGTCTTTCCTGGTTTTTGTTACTTGTTACACTTTGTGAATTGTGGAGGCTTTGATAGCTTTTCTTATCCTTCAACGGTGGAATGAAGCAACTGCTCTGGCAGTTTGTTTTCTAATTCCTCGTTGGGCTCTCTGAAGGAAAATTAGACAATTACCCAGGCTCATAATGTTGTCTCCCCTCCCCCGCCCCCTTCCTCATCTCCTCCCTCTCTCTGCCTTTTATGATTAATTACTCTGTGAACATCATATGCCGGTTGAACAGAAACATAAGTGTGGGACTACATAATTGTGTGTCTCTGTTAATGAGTGTTGATACACGCTTACAGTAGTTGCTCAATCCCTCTCTGTTGTCTTTCTCCCGTTCTCTTGCACACGTATACACAAAACCTGTGTACTCTCAAGCAGACATGCACACGCAGGCCTGGGGTACAGATTACCATAGTAATAGCCGCTGAGTAGCTCAGGGCTGGTGACTGATGGTCTTATGGAGCACCCCTGTCTGCCACTTGGTCAGTGAAATTAATATCCACTCGACTCTAAGCCGGGCTCCGGGTCCTGAAGTTGCTGGTAGGAATCACGAGCTATAGCCCAAGGCTAAGATCTACCTAACTTCCCCTCTGAGCTCTGAGCTCCAGTAGGCACTGGAGACACTGCTGCGACTAAAGTCGTTAAGATATGGGCCCACCTCTTTCTCTCACTGTCTCTCTGTCTTTGCTTCCCTCCCTCGCTCACTCCTTCAAACAGCTCTATGAGGGCCTGCAGGGATAGAAATGCTCTATTGATCAGAATAAACAGAAGAATAATCTTTAGTAATCAGCCGAGGCCCCGGCTTTATTAACAATTGATGTGGTCGGAGTGGAGATCAAGAGAAGCACGGCTAAGATGGACTGCTGTGCATGTTTATGTGCGTATGTAAGTGAGAGCAAGGTGGAGTATAGTTTGTGTGTGCGTTTTCTTTTGTGTGTTTGCAGATCTGTGTGTGTCTTGACAATTCAGTCACCCAGTCCATCTCCATCTATAGGGCCCTGTGTCTGGGCCCTGTACATTATTAAACGCTTGCTCTCCTGGAGCCGGCCCTGCACTCTGAGACGTTTGATATACAGAATGCACACAACTTCTCATATGGAAACCTATAGTCTGAAGTACGTGTACACACTCACTATGGCATCAACATTCAGATGCAGACAGTATCTGAAAGCCTATATTGGCCTGTATCTCCTTAGCATTGTATTTGACATATCACCAACTCATTTTTCAGTATCTAGCCTTTTGTCTTTTTTGCTCATAGCACATCACACTTTGTCTCATTGTTAAGTGTGTCTGTGTGTTTGTGTGCGGGCCTGTGTGCAACCACCCCTGGGCAGGGCATTTTTCTCCTTTCAATACCACATTGATTTCCTGTATGACTTCATCAGACTAATACCCGCTTTTCCTCCTTCTACACTCAAGCACTCTCTCTCTCTCTCTCTCTTTCTGTCTCTCTGGCTATCTCTCTCACTCTCACACACACCTCTCTCTCTCACACACACACACACACACACACACACACACACACACACACACACACACACACATGCCCATAATGCCAGCGTTTCCTCCCAACAATCAATCAAGGCAGTTTTTTCTGGATCAATGGCCTCTATGAGCAGTTTTCAACACTGGAAATGGAAAATGGACCATTCAGAAAAGCTGAACATATAACATAATGAGCAGTCACTCCAGAGAGAGGACTTGACACACCTGGATTTATATTTGCATCATACATGTTCTTGTAAGACATTATTTCTGTTGCCCTGTCATATTTGTAATCTCTTTAAATGGTATTAAAAAAGCCGACATGATCTCTGCACATATTTCACTGGAAAGACCTTTAACAAGACAGATTCCGCCCAAAATAATGTATGACTATGCAGAGCTATAAAGCATTGAAGGGGGTTGGAAAAAGATGAAGTCACCATAAACCTTCCTTCTGCAAAGCCAATATCAAGGAGCCGATGATCAGGACCTTTAAGGCAAGACCTGGATAGTGTGTTTATTAACCCCACAAACACACACCCATATGCCATGTGCTCCATGCACAGACAGACAGTAATACTGCACATCCCATACTCTCTGTGACAATACACTCTGTGATCCTATCAGCAGTACATGACAAGTGTCAGACCGAAAAGAAAAGGGGGGAGATTGGACAGAGAGAGAAAGCTAGTTATCCCCATGCTAACATGCAGATTAGAGCCCTGCCGGGTTGACTACATGTAATTGAAGTAAGGCGCTTATCTATAGAGTCAGTGGAGAATATAACTTCCCATAACATTGCAGGATGTTATGAATAGAACGTAAATCGTACAATGTGGTTGAAACGAACAGCAGCATGCATGCAGGAATATGTGTGTGGAGAACATGTTAGGCCATATAAACTACATGTGTGTATGTGTCTCTGTGTTTGAGTGTGTGTTATCTGACAGTGATGTAAGGATGAACGTAAGCTGGGAGAACTCAGGAGGAGAGCAGGCAGTGTCAGGAGTAATGAAAGAGAAGGAGGATATTTGGTATTTTGGCTCCCTGAGGCCCAGAGTGACAGGATACAGTGTCATGGTGTGATGGCCTTTACATTATTATAGTGGGCATGGAGGGAACACTTGTAGGTTTAGATGCAAAAGCCCCCTTAGGAATAACCCTCATTTCTCTGCCTCTCTGATACTTGTTTGTACACAGTTCTTAGATATATTTTCTCCCACAGTCACTGCGCCTCTTCCTTTTCTGACATTTGTTCTCCCTCTTTATGTCTGCCTTTCTTTCTACCTCATTGTCGGCAGTCCTCTGTCATTCTCCTCCATGGCTCTTCACAGGCCGGGCCACATTGTTGGGTGTCTCCTTTTTTAAATGTCCACTAATCTCCTGACGCATCACCTTCCTGACTAAAAGCCAATGGGCAAGGAAAGAGATTATGAATGAAGCTAGTTTTCATCAAATCAAATTTAGACCAGTGAGCTAAAGGGAAATGTGTCAACCTTTTTTCTTTCACATTTTTGACATTTTTTCAATATTGAGCTTTTTCTCCGTATTAACATCATACATATCAATGAAATGTATCACACTATAGTAACACATTTAAAGTTGTCCAATTAATCCTGTAAACAAATCATAGTTTTGTTTACATTGAGTTTTTTTACTAAAACACTTTGGGTGTATCCATGAGGTCTTAAAGATGTGTTGAATGCCTTCTTTAAAAACATTTGCAAATATTTTAAATCTTGCATTATGTACATGTTAATGGTTTCTGAGAGCGGATTGCACTTCTCTGCACATAACCAGCGCCAACTGTTGATCGGGGCAGTAGCCTGAAATGTGTATCGTATCACATTCCTGTGCATGTTCGCGTGTTGTGTGTGTTCTTGTGCTGTGCATGATACAAACAAAACTCGTATAAAAACATTGCTCCTTAGTACTACATGCAACAAAAAACACTACAGGGTACGTTCTCACTTTTTATTTTAGCTCGCATCGGAGAAGGAAAATAAATTCAGTTCAAACTGCTTTGGTGCCGCCACACCATTTAGTTTTTTAGTTTTTTGAGAAATTCAATCCTTCAGATAAAGCAGACCCATTTCATCCACAGAAGCTCCAGAGTTACTGTACATGTAGACCCTTTATGACGCTGCCTGTGTTTCTGGCTATAAGTTCAGGTTGTAAAAGTTTATCCCCTTTATGTACTTTAACAGCCTTTAATATCAACTCATAAACTAGCACCAAACAGGCCATAGAGGCCCTCTCTCCCCCAGATAGATAACACACTGATGAATGCTTTGCCAATTAAGGGTTCCCCATCTCCAACACTCGACTGCTTCAACTGGGAGTAGCGGGGGAGTGCGGGTTTGTGAACATGTGAACACTTGAGTGTGAGCATTGGCAACAAATACACAGAAACGCAGAGGGACTTTTCCTCTGAGGTAAAACAACTGTGTGTGTGTGTGTGTGTGTGAGAGAGAAAATGTCTGTGCAAGACGAGACAGTGTGCATATTTGTGTGTCCCAGAGGAGTGTGTAATCTCTGCTGTCTCTGTCTCCTGCCTGGCTGTAACGCAGAGGGAGGATGTGATGGAAATCTCCCTCTATTTAAATCCACCGCTGGCACATCAAAGCCTGCTGCCGCTGGAATAACAGAAATAATTAGACACAAACGCCTCATTTACATAAAAATGTTAATTAATCTTTCCTCTCTTAGCCCAGTCAGGCTGCGATGGCCTAATGTACTGTTTATCTGTGTGTGTGTGTGTGTGCGTGCATTTTGTTTGGTCAGTTATGAGTGAGGAGTCAGAGGCTTCAACTGAGGCTTTCTCCACATCTTCTCCATCTCTTTCTCTATGTCAGCTACGTCTTAGCCATCCGCCAGCTGTTCCGTTAAAGGCCACGAGTGTGAACACTGTTGGACTGTCTAAATGTTTGGTCTGACTCCATTTGGCCCAGTCCAAAATGTTTGATCAGAACAATTATACACTGACATTGTTTATTTCTAACTCACAATGCAAATTAATGATGATTGTGGTTTCTCTTCTTGTGTGTATATTTGTGTTTTAACATTCACCTATAAAAATTGAAATTTGAGATTAGGCATTCCAGTACATGAGTTTGTATTTGAACAGTTATTTTTTTCTATACTTTCAATGCATGCACACTCCTTGATTTGTGTAGGCCTTTTCAATTAATTTCCATCTTGTATATTGTGCCACCTTTTTATGTCTTTTGTTGTTGTCTTTAATTGTGAAGCCCTTTGGGACATTTCTAATCTGGAAAGGTGCTTTATTTATAGGATATGTCTTTAATATGTATGAATAGAAGTATAACACAATATATACAGTCATCTAAATTAGTTATAAACTCCTTTTAAAAATTTTTTTTTACTACAACAACCAAAAAAGTGATACATTATTCAGATTGTTGTAATTTAGTTTTGGCGTTATAGTTTGACAAGTCAAGTTTGTGTCTGTCTCTTCAGTACTCAATAGATTACAGTCTGTCTGCAGAGGTGACCTTTTCCTCCTTTCATCTCTGTCTGCTTAACCTGAGACAACACTCTCTGACTGGAGAGTACAGTTGAGCTTGATTATAACAAGCACTTAGATCTGCTTCTGCACACCCCTGAACACCAGGGTTTTATTAGAACAAGCATTTACATCAGCCTCTACACTGGCTTTATTAGATCTAAGACCTCTTACATCATTCAAGATACGTGCTCATGCACTAGTCTTCTCTCGCTCGTCTTTACATACCAGGTCAGGGTTTGAAGAACCAGTACCAGAGAAGAGATGAGGTACAAAAAAAAGTTTAGTTATGAAAACTATGCAAACATAAAGACACATACAACTGATGCATGATAAATATTATTAATATATACACAGCCCCTTTCCGAGTGGACAAAACACCCACTGACATCTTGTTAAAAGGTTTCAATCTGCATTCAGTACAAACCATTCTGTAGTTGTCACAGGTATTTATTGCCTCCAATTTCGATTGATAGAGATGGAAACATGACACCAGGATGTACACGTTGATGTCTGCCCCTTTTTCCGGGGTTGCCATATGCTAAGTAGTAAGTTCTGTGACTCTTTGTCATCTCAGCCACAAATTGTCTCCGTCTCCGTCCGAGCAGCGCTCGAACATCTTTCCAAAGTAGTCGGCACAGAGTTTCAGAGAGACTGATACAAGACAGTAACAGATACAAAAGAGAAGAAACCATCTAATAACCCGGTTTTCCGGCGGGTTTGTGACGCTGTACATGGCACACAAGAAAAAAAGAAGCAGAGATACACTTGTCTGTTGATACTTGTCTGCTTCAAATGTCCTGCACATACGTGCTCATTTTGTTGGAAAAAGGTCATATGTTTTTGCTTTAGAGGGCAGGAGTTGCTTTGACTCTTAAGCGCGTCTTTGCCACAGCCCTCTTGCTCTGTTTTCTATCTCATCGCCAACTATGTTTTTATTGTAGCCGCAGTGTTGATGTGTTTCAGAGAATGTTTACTGGGATGATAACAATCTGATGTCATTACAAAGCATGTTCCGCATTTATATGCTATATGTCTTGGAAAACCTAACGTTTTATCCTTGCTTCTTGCTTTTCTTTAAAAATGCTCTATCTGTACCACCGGTCAGTTACCAATGAAGACATTTTATTTCGTGAAACAGCCCTCTCCTGCTCCTAAAGCTGCGGGTCTCTTAAGCAGCTCAGTATTACTCTCCAGTAGCTCTATCGACTGGCTCTCTGGTCCTCCGGTCCAGTCTCCACTGCTCCTTTCATTTACACAGCCGGTGCTCGCCGGCCTTGCTCCAGGGAGAGCCGCTGAAACAAGACTTCATCAATTCCAGATGAAACACCAACATTTCCTCCCATTACACCAAAGCACCACTCCCGCTCGCTCTCCGCGATCTCTCACTGCTCCGCTCTCGGTGTGTGTAATGAGGAATGGGACTGTGTGTGTGTGTGTGTGTGTGTGTGTACACGTGTGAGTGTGTGTAGTACGTTTATGTGTTTTGTGTGTTGTGTGTAATGAGGAATGGGAGTGTGTGTGAGTCTATGGTGGAGGCAGGCAGAGAGTTGGGGCAGCGCTGAGGGGATTGGTCCGGGGGGGGGGGCAGGTGTGTTTGTTCGATGTCTTCCTGCAGAGAGAGAGAGAGAGAGAGAGAGATTTTCAGCAAAGACTTTATCCCCGCAAACCCCGTCCCTATCGCCCTCTCTCTCCCTTTCCCTCTCTGTGTCTCTCAAGGCATTCAAGAATTCAAGCTGGTACTCAAAGCCTCTCAAATTTAAATTAGCGTTATAGCCATCACTATGCGGGCTTACCATGCAAGTTGAGGGTTTCCTGCCTTGAAATAAAACATTGACCTCATGTTCAAAGAGAGGAGACACAGCATGTGCGGCATAACTAACTAAATTGATCACGAGATGAGATGTGTCGAGGTCTGGGTGGGTTACCACCTCGGTTAAACAGCCTTGTTGGACTCTGATATTGTTGGCCTCACACCTAGCATTAGCCTTCTACTAACTAAGTTCATAAGGTTTTTAAAAAAAAAATGTAAGTTTCATTATTGAGTACAACTTGCAGTGTTTCTGTATTTGCTTTATGCATGAGCTGTCATATTGGTCAATGTGTTTATTATTTGACATTTAAGTTGTACTGAAACCATAACGAGCACTATACTACACTATAAAATGTCATCGCTACAGTATACTATAATAGAGATACAAGATATACCATCAAAATATCAAAAAGAGGGAGGCAGATTTTAAAAGAGCTAAGTTCAGTCTTATGTGTTTTCCCTAGATATTTATATTGATTTGAAGTATTGTATTTGAGGCATATTTTGGTAAAGAACTTAGGTCTTCTGTCTTGCAGGCTACAGCAGCAAGAAGTGATTTTCTGTCTCGAGCACTTGTTGGCAGTACTGTCTTTTTTCTTTTTTTGCTTATGTCATGTGGTCTCATTGGCCGGTCTCTGCTCACTCAGTCTGCCTTTTATTAATATCTTTAATGTGTTTCTGCTCAGTCACGGTGCTCTTGGTATTGTCTGGACAGTTCAAAATGGAACTAAAGACAACAGAGCTCTCGTTCCCTTCTGAAGGCAGCTCAATCATAGCTGTTGTACTGTTGATAATGCCTTTGACATGTTTTCTTATTCTTCTGATCTGGAGCCTGTCAACCCGACCGTGAGATCAGATCAGAGCAGAGGGGGGGAGGGAGCGTCAGTTCAGATCAACACACTCACCTCTCTCACTTACTATGGGACTGACTGCTCAGGACCTGCACCTCTCTGGGGCAAGTACAGCCTTCATCCTGCCTGATAGCAAAAAACTGAAGCAACAAGCTTGTCTCATCCGCGGGAAGGGGAGGATGTGATAGAGGAGGGAAGAAGCTGATACTGGGGGAGAGCTGGGCAGCTGAGGGAAGGGGAGAGCTGGGCTTCTTGTTTGTTTAATATCTTTATCTTAATCTCTGCCCTCGGGACACAAAGGCGAATTCATCCGGAAAACTGGATTATCTCACTTAGATGAGTCAAACACACATAGGGCTGCACTCTGTGTGAGCGTGTGTCTGTCGGTGTGGGAGAGAGAAAGAGATGTATGAGGGCGAGTGCTTTTTTTATTTTGAGGTTACGTGTATGCTTTTTTCTTTTAAGTCCCCAGCTTTTCACATTTGAGGTTATTAAGTACTAATAAAGCTTTTCCAGCTGCAGATTTGACCATAGATTATTATTGAGGTTTTCTTTTGTCACCCAGCAAAAACTGCATATGCAACATTGATAGTTTAATCACTTATCAAGTCACTCCATTAAAATTAAGATGTGATGTGAATCAGCGCAGCAGGTGATTGATCACATCGTATGCTCATCTAGCTGTATTAGTGCAGCACGCCACAATGTCAGGAAAAAGAAAACCTTTTGAGTTTTTACAAGTTGGGAAAAGTCGATTCAATGGAGCACTTACTGCCTCCAATTTACCAATTTCCTTGGGGGAACCTCTTGTGGAAAATACACATGACTTTGTGTTTCTACAGACCTTCAATTGACCATTGAAAGAGGAAGAAGCTTCACATTCAATTGATGATTGGAAATCCAGCTCAATGGCCGAAGGAGGTGATATAACTTAAACGATTATCATTTGAGATGGAGCTAATGTCAATACCTCTCTTTTCTCCTCAACTTCTGATTGTGAAATTCTTAGTACAGTCAAACAGCATTGAACGTGTGGCAGGAGGGCCACAGAGTTAAAGTGTTCACGGGGGGATGCTGAGAAGTCCTTTCATGTCGGCTACTCACTCATCCTTTAGTTATTAGGCTTCATGTCCAAACTAACAAAACACACAGCACTGCTGCTCCTGTAGGATTACACTGAGCTTGACATTACATTCAATAGATGTGTGCTTTACACAGATATGTGTGTGTCCCCATGTGTGTTTAAGCACTAAATCATTCATATTTCCCCTTGCTTTCACTTTAATTGGCCCTCTTTCCACATTTGCCAGGATGCCACCCCCTAGCCCTCGTCCTTCCTCTCTGCTTGCTTCTCATTTTCCCTCCCCCCTCCCACCACCCGGCACTGCTCTCAACTTGACCCTAATTGATTGTAATGAGCACAAGCTCTTATATCCTCCTCCCAGTATCCCATCCTCTCTGTCTTCTTCCTGTTTCGTTTATAGTGTGTTTGTAGCAGTGTGGGAGACATGAATTCCTTCTGTGTCCACATGAGTATTGGGTAGCTGCGGAAATATGTAATAGTCTGGACATCCTCACTAGTCTTTGAAAGGCTCAAGTGTTGTACGATTAATTCTGTGCCACTTTTGGGAAACCTCTTAAAAATGAAAGACTCATGTCCAATTTTGCTCTGAGAGGTCATCTGGTCATTTTTATTTTGACCGGTTCGTGATGTGGTTAAGCCTTTGTTTGAATCCAACGATGGCAGTAGGCCTGGGTGTGCTCACGATGTTGGAAGGAAAAAGAGTTTATAGCCGCTCTATATGGTCACATTGGAAGGGACCACTGATTTAGTCTCATTATTGATTATTGGATAAGCAGTT
>NC_046971.1:14619019-14706519 GCF_009769545.1 Cyclopterus lumpus | reverse complement strand
GTTACACAAAGCACTCATTCTCCAGAGCCCCAGACCACAGAAGGCCTTGGTTATCATGTGTTTATATGTGGATACTTTGTAATAATTACAATTTATGTTTATTGCAATTTACACCCATGCATATGCATTAGTCTGATAACTTGATATTTTGTCTATCTTGTGCATTTAGTGGATTTTCCATAGTATTAAAACAAGTATGAAAACCTCAAAATCACATTTACACCCCACACGTTTAGATAAGGACAACATGGTTTATCAAGCAATATCGCTGTTTATTTAATATTTTAGTGTTTAGCAACATGTAACAAACAAAACAACTTAGTCAGTCAGAAATTAGCATGTTAAATGTCCTCAGCTTAACAAAAGAGGCCATAAGTCCTGTGAGCGACTTTATAAATGCTCCTGTTTTGGTACATTTGGTTGGGAGCTGAAGTTTTTTTGTATGTTAAATTTAATTAGTTGCTTTACATTTACTAAAAAAAAACTAGATAGATGGATCCTGAATGAGAGATTACATTGAGTTGAACAGAGACTGTTTGATAAATCATCTAATTCACCTCCTGTTGTTTTCCCTTCTGTTTTATTTGTATTCCTTTCCATCAACCGAATAACCTGAACATTCCTTAAAACAGATATCACTTTGGCTGTTTATCATTCCCAATATATGTGACACCGCTACTGTTTTCCTAAACCACTGCTGTTTGTCCTTCTCTGTGTGAGGATGTGTGTGTTGATAAAGGTGCTGTATTATGTCGAGTTATTCATGTGTGTGTTTATTAGTTACACGTGTGGCTTCATTGGGGAGTTGGATCTCGGTTGATGTCCAACTTTTGTTTACACAACTTAACGCTGCTTGACTCCATGTGAGGCATGCCTGTATTTGTGTGTGTGCGTGGGGTGGGGGGGGGGGGAGAGGAGAGAGGAGAGGAGAGAGAGAGGGGAGAGAGAGGAGAGAGGAGAGAGGAGAGAGGAGAGAGGAGAGAGGAGAGAGGAGAGAGGAGAGAGGAGAGAGAAGAGAGAAGAGAGAAGAGATAGAGAGAGGAGTCAGAGACAGAAAGAGAGCGAGAGAGACCTCAGGAGAATGGGGTTTGTGCAGGGGCATTGGTTGTTCCTGCATCATTACCCCGACTGCAGACAAAGCCAACTTATGTCTCTCTTTCCCCACCCTATCCACACACACACACACACGCACACACACGCACACACACACACACGCACACACACGCACGCACACACACACACACACACACACACACACACACACACACCCACACACACACACACACACACAGGGTACAGTCTCAACAGAGGGAGAAAAGGGGTAATACGAGAGAGGAGGCGAAGGAGGGGATGCAGAGAAATGAAAATGGAGAATAGATTTATGAAATGAAGCATTCCAAACAGGACTATCTGCCTGCTGTGAGAAACACCTTTCATAAATCACCACACAGTAGCAGAAAATAGAGCATTTGGGCTCTTGTATGTGTGGTTTTGTGTGTGTGTGCGTGTGTGTGTGTGCATGTGTGTGGGGGAGAAATAGGGAGAGAGCGGGAGAATCTTTTATTCCCGTCACTGCTCTCCGTGAAAGCTATAGTGGAAGGTTGTGTTGCAGGTGATGAATATACTGTATGTGTCCATGTTTGCCCGTGTGTGTGTGTGTTTGTGCACGCGCATGCATGGCAATGTCAGTGTTAGCAAGTAGAGTCAGTGTGTGCGGTTGTGTTTGTTAGATACTGCCCTCCCACAGGGTATCTTTGCAGAGAGCATGATATAAAAAGAGACAGATAGGGTTAGAGAACGAAAACCGAAAAAGAAAGGGGAGAGGGAGAGCTGAGTGCAGTAGCTCAGGGGGATCTCTGTCTGGGTCAGAGACAGAGGAGTCGGAGAGAGAGGGAGCAAAGGAGAAGAAGAAAGCAGACAGAGAAAAGAGCAACGTGCTGAGAGTTTTTCCTCAGGTGAGTTGTCCTGTAAGTGAGCGCTGATCTCCCCCGATGCTGTCCTCAGGAGAATGGGGTTTGTGTCACCAGGATGAACGCCGGGTCGACTGACCTGAGAAGAAAACAAACAGCACCTTACTGAATGCACACAAACCTACACTCGTGAGTGCACACTTGCAGCATCTTTCAGATTTAAAAGTGGAGCCAGTGAACTATTCACCTAGCTGTTGAACACATTGAGAGCTTATTAAGTGTCTTTGCCAACAATAGAAAGGCCAAGGATGTAATTTGCCAGTCACACACTGGTTTCACAGTCCGTCTCTTTAACACATCTTGCGCCCATCTAGCATCCTTAAGTCTCAGAATGAGACAATTAGTGCTCAGAGACAAGGCCAGTGCAGTCAATGGACGAGGAATGGCAATGTGGGGAGGGACAATTTAGCAGAGGAATATATTGTGATGGAGGAAGAAAGAGAGCGAAAAAAAGGACAGACAGACAGATAATTGGGGAATGGTCTTTCTAGATTTGCTAAGATAGAGGAAATACAAGAAAAGAGAGACCTTTATGAGTCCGAAAATGTGAAATAAGCATGTGTTCAACCGCAGACTAATGAAGCTCTTTCACTGATTGCCTTTGCGTGGATGGAGAGGAGTAAGGGACTTGAATTAAAAAAATAACTGAAAAAGGGATTTCATCATTGGTCAATACTTTGTCATTTGAAAGTATGATTTTAAACCAGAAATATATGTTAATATACATTTTGTTGGCAGTGTAACTAACTTAGCTGTACTTGTGTGACTTAATCCCGTAACTGGTCTAGAGGGCTTTGGACGGAGGGCGGTAATGTAGCATGCAGCTGAATTAAAAGGGTCGGTATTTAATTGCGTCCCACAGATGGCCTCATACATCTTTGGATCATTTAAAGGGGTGGTGGGCTGAATAATGTGTGTGTGACACGGCGCTGTGTTTTATAAGAGAAACACTATTACGCAGACTGCTCTATAAAGAGACACAGTCAGCGGGGGAGAGGTGTGGTTAAAGGCCTAGTTTGTAATTGTAGTGTGACACCCTCCTTTTAAATCTATCACCACTGGCTTTGTTTGCACACAGCTTTATTTTAGTGATCTAAGTAATGTATACTTATTGGGTAAAACAACATTTTTATAATCTCAATAAAGCCACAATGAAAGAAAAAAAAAATCCTGCATTTTAATATTATACTTTCATTTCACTGGCTTTGTATTATCAGTTTGAGACAAAGAGGAAGGAGTTTTTATAAAAATTATAGATAGATAGATAGAAAAAAGAGA
Source organism: Cyclopterus lumpus (assembly GCF_009769545.1). Lineage (NCBI taxonomy): Eukaryota > Metazoa > Chordata > Actinopteri > Perciformes > Cyclopteridae > Cyclopterus > Cyclopterus lumpus. The sequence continues at coordinate 14,703,271 of NC_046971.1, read as the reverse complement.
TACAAAACAAAAAAACATAAAATGAGTGGAGAACCATTGAATAGGCTACAAGAAATCCAGAGGAGGAGTTTGAGCAGTGCAATTACCAATAAATGAATGGAAAGAGGATCTGGAGGAAAAGATGAGACCAGGGATGGAGGGATATGGAGATGGTTAGGGAGAGATGAAGTGAGGGATATGTTAAAGAGTGTGTGTTTGTGATGGAGACCCAGCTGTTATCTCCCTGGGGGTTCAAACAGCTGTCATGCACTGTAATAACGCATACACACACTTGCTTTGTTCTCTTTCCTCATATCTGTACACCCCCTTTATCCCCAGTTTCCTTCTTTTGATTTGAATGTTTTTTTAACCTCATCTTTGGTTTAGTCTGCTCTGAATGTGTTAATTTTTTTCTGTCCACATTTCTCTCCTTCCTTCTTCTACATCCCTCCCTTTCTTAAAGAGATAGGAGGAGAGACTGGGAATGATGGTAAGAAGGGGTGAAGAAAAGAGAAAAGAGGCATGGGAAGCAGGAGGATAGGCCTTTCATGTGCTCGTATCCTCCGGTCTGCATAGTCCAGATTACATTCCCTCTCCTTTGCTAGACAGCTTTTCCAATTTCTCCCAACCGATGGAAGACAGGTTGAGAAGAAGCAGCTGGTTAACTGCATTAACTCATTTTGGCCTCCTCAATATGTCTGGTACCCTAATCCCTCTCTGTTGACATGGCAGGACGAGGGAGTGTGGTGCTGCTTGATAGGGAGGTCCTCCTGCTGCTCCGACACTTGCCCTCCCATCTTACTCTCATCATGTACCCTTCTTCTCTTTCTTTGACATTAAACAGCTACAGCTCGCAAAATTCAAACGGACAAATTGGAAATTTGTCTTTAGCTGCAGCTTTGGCTCTTGAGCTCATGCACGACGCAGGCAGACAAGGAGGGAAATTGGAGTTTGCAAAGAGGAGAATGAAAGAGGGCTCTTAGTTAGACACACTCAGGCAGAGAGGAGTGAGTTTAGAGGACAAGGTGGAAGGAGTGGGTGCAGCTTGGATAGAGGCAGGTAGAAGTTGGATAGACATGTACATGCACCACCATACAGACATTGGTATTGGGGGATGCAGCGCATTGTTGTAGGGGTGGATACAAGGGAGATCTAGAGGGATAGAGGGGGATCAGCGGAGAAAAGGGAGGAGGGGTAAGAGAAGAGTGATTATGGTGGGTCTGAGCTGCCAGGCCTGATAAATGACTAATCAGGAGAACAGGGCCTTAGGTCCCTCACAGGACCACTACTACCACAGGCTTATCACATGCACGGGCTGCACACACACACACACACACACACACACACACACACACACACGCACACTCGCACACGCACACTCACACACGCACACACACACACACTCACACACTCACACACACACATACACGTTGCACACATGCAGCCTCATACACTTGGACACAAAAGAAGAGAGTTCTGTAAAAGAAAAGAGAGGGATGGGTTGAATCCATAGCTGCCTCTCCTGGAGCGGCGCTCAGCTTGGAGAGCTGTTATAGATCCACCTCTGCCTCCTCCTCACGCCTGTCTCACCTCTCTGACTCCCTGCTCCAGGTCTAATAGTCTGCCAAGGCTGGGACAAAGAGCAGATCACATAACCAACAAACTGTGGTTCTGTTACACGATAATATATCCACTGTTTTAAAATGTCGACTTATGAAGAGTTTGTAATTTGTTACTTTTGAGGTCCAGGAAATTTAAACATGATGTATGTAGTTATATGCTGGACTGATACAGAGGAAAGAACAGGATACAGTGAAAAAAATACAGTTAGTCTGGCTGGTTTAATCCAATCTGGCTGCATTCCAAGCTAATGATCGGGAAGGAATGGGAAAAGGCGGGAGAGAGAATTATTGAGAGGAGGGAGTAGGAGGAAGCTGTAGCGATGGGGTATATGGACGTCTTTGTATGCCACGCTCCATTGACTAAGCCTCCATACCTCAGCAGCCATGTGATCCCAGTGTGATGCTGCTAATAGTGACACCGCCAGGGTCGAGTGCAAGTGCGAGGGCGAGACAATCGCAGGCTTGGGTGGTAGAGGGCAGATGGCAGGAGGTAGAGAGGGAAGACGGGAAGAAGTAGCAGGAGAGTTGGAGGAGGAGGCGAGAGGAGAGGAGAGGAGAGGGCAGAGTTGGAAGAGAAAAATAGCTGGAGCAGAAATGGGGAAGGAGAGACGGATGGGACCGTGGTCTCTGTGGGATTGTGTGCAAGGACGGCCAAGTTGGTTTCTCCGTCCCCATGTCCCTTTATGTCCAGCCGTGTCCCTGGACGCAAAGTCACTCGCATAGTCAGATCACCTCTGTAGATTATGAGCAAACGTTTTTACTCTTGTGGCTGTTGTACTGGTTTAATGGCTCTGTGTGTGTGTGTGTGTGCGCGTGCATGCGTGCGCGAGCGCGTGCGTGTGTAAGAAAGTTAGACATTAACCTACACAAGCAAGGTTTGTCTGCCTCCCTTCGGGGCTGAAGGGCATATACATCAGTTTCATAGTCATAGTTACCTTAACTTTTTCTAATATATTTAGCTTACCTTCTTTTTTATGCTGCTGGACTTGTAATACTCGTGAAAAGGTATGTTGTGAAAAATGTTTTTTGGGGTATTTACTTTTCCTATAAAATCCTTGTATTTACATACTGTTCATACACCATACAGGTTGCTCGCTCTGTGCTCAACAGTAGATAAAGATGAAATCCTACCGGTCTAATTCGTATTTCACACCCAATATGTATCTGTGCCATTCCTGGGGCAGCAGTCATAACATGGGAAGTGTTGGTTAAGCCTTTCCTGCTCTCTGACTGTCACTCCTGGCTAACTCCGAGCCGTGTTGAAGCCTTGTGATGCATACTTCCCTCTGACTCTCTGTCTCCACCAATCACAACCAGCAGCCCCATGATGCCCTGTGATGTGGTTCCCACAGATGCCGGTGTCCGTGGCGATAAGGCCTCAAAGATGAGCAATCTGATTGGATTAGCAGATCCTTTGAACAAGCCCTGACTGGTTGTTTGCCGGCGGGATGCAAATGAGCTCCTTAAGAGGAAGGCAGGGACTTGACCTTTATTGGGCCTGGCAGTATGGACGGTGGCACGCAAGGAGGAAGGAGGGGTAGAGTGTAGCCTCTGAAAGCTGAATTGTGGGAAGTGAAGAGGTAAAAGTATATCACTGGCAGACAATACTCCTCTCTCTGAATCGCTTTCTCTCTCAGTCTTGCTAAGTGTCTTCATGGTGCCACTGTCTTGCCTTGTGGCTGGCTGGCTTTGCTCATTTGTGTCTGTGTGTCAGAGACATTAGCCGCTGTGTTTCACCCTTTCTGGCAGCCACTTAACCTCTAGGCCTGGCAGTTTCCACAGTCTCGATTCTTGACCTAAAAGGCTGGAGCTCAGCATAGTTAACACCAGTGTTGTATCCAAGACATGATCCAATGGGACCAAGACCCAAAACCACCAAGACAAAACTGCTTAAGACTAAGGCCAACTCCAGACACCGTTGTTGTTTTGAACAAACAGTTGCCTCTCCGTGTCACGTCTCACACACCACACCTATGCCACGCCAATAGCTCCCTCTAGCTCCTCACATGACGCTGATTGGTTTGAATCGGATGCAAACACAATACTTGTTGCCTGACGAGATGGATCTTTGTCTGGTCTAGATCCCGTTATCCAGTGATTGTTTGGTGTTTTTACTTCATGGATGGACAAATATGTTTTATAGTAATTTGGGGGGGAAAAATAGTATTTCGCAATTTGAGTTCAACATCGAGATGAAACCGAGCAAAAATGGAAACGGGACCAAGAGAAAGACAATGTCGTGGCCGACTGGTCGGATAACCAGTCTTGACAACAACAACTCTGTGCGCCAATGTTCCCGGTTTAGAGTGCTGTGTGTATTGAATGTTTGAGAGTTACTGTACAGTTGGGGCTTGGAGGAATATTTTACTTTTTTATGTGAACACACACACACACTTACTCGTGCACTCACACATACTATATGACCTCATACTGCCAACAGAGGAAGAAAGTCAGGTTGGGGCTGTAAGTCATGCTAGATAAATCCTGCTTTTGTTCCAGAGAGACAAGGTTGTTTTGGGTGTGGAGGGACACAGGACTGAATGGATGGAGTGGTGCCTATACAGTTTTAAGAGCAGGTCCTACTGTTAAAGGCTTTGTAGGCAGCGTGGCCCTTCTCTCACCCCCCTCCTCTCCCATGGGGGGTTTTATCTGCCCATTTCTTCCTCTCGTGCTGGGCCCTCGGGACGCCTTAATGGCGCCATGTTCCCTGTCAGTCAGATATTTAAATGGAAACCGACCATGAAAGTATGGCTGCTCAGGGCTGGCTTGCTGTGCCATGTCCTTGCACTCAACAGCCAGAGTCAAATGCAGAGGCCTAAACGCCAGCCCAGTGCTCCAGACAAGCCTGGGGAGGGGGGAGTCGGGCTCAATCTGCAAGTTTAATATCCCCCATCAGGTTTTAAACCTGTTTACCTTGCAGATCTGATCAAGGATACTGATGCAAATGGAGGCAAAGGCTCTATGCACTGGAAACCTTCTGTCCAGAGGTTCATTGATTCATGCTAAATGGGTTCAAGCATCATTCTTAATCACTCACTTCACTCAATTGATATTGTCCTAAACACAAAATAATATTGGTTTCTCTTCATGAGCCTGCATCTGTAACAATGCACTTTTGCATTTGTTGTTTGTGTTGCGTCACTGTTGTATTTCTCTGCAGTTATAATAATCACTGTGACAATTGACAGCTGCAGGTGGCCTTACCAACCCTCACCAGACAACCTAATTTAACCCAGTAATAAATCTCTGTGCCCAGTTGGCCATTTTAGCTGTTTGGCACAGGGCACTGTAAATTCACCCTAATTAGATCCTCCCTCTACTCCTCCCATTCTCTTCCCCTGTCTTCCCTCTCTCCTCTGATTCCCCCCTCTCCCCCATTTCCTCCCCTGCTCATTGGTACATATGCTCATACACCTGGCCTGCATCGTTACCTGTTTACAAATGACCAGGCTAGTTCTGCTGGCTTCAGCATCCACTCCAACACACAGTACTGAATCTCTCTTTCTCTTGCGCGCGCGCTCTCTACCCTCCCCTGTGTCATAATTAGACCTCAGAGCTCATGTTTGCTTAATATTATAATCCAGTACACCTGCATTTCTCTCTCTATAGTGCTAAGGTGTACCAGCTGCCCCACCTACACCCGCACTCCCCCACCCTTGACCTCAAGCAGATAGAGTTTTGGAATTGATGTTGCCTAAACTGTTAGGATGTGAATGTTTTTTGATTTCACATTTTATCCCCACCGACGCAGCAGCACTAAAAGGCCGACTGCACACCCCTTCCCTTTTGCGTTTCCTCTTAAAGGTATGAGTATTGAACAAATGTGTGTGTGTGTGTATGTGTGTGTGTGTGTGTGTGTGTGTCAGGGATGTCAGTGTCAGGGCTAATGGTCTCTAGCAGGGGCGCCAGCCTGAAGATTTATGCCACAAATTAGGCAAATGTGATCAAACAGCAACCCAGTTAATCATGCAGGACCCACGTTTGTCCCTGCTTTATCTACAGGCATAATTATAGACACCCATTCCTGTGACAGTCCAACGGCAGGCCCCTGCGGAGTGATATTGGGGGGCCGCTACACAGCGTTGTCACAGTGATGAATGTCTTAGGGGTGCGGGGAGTGTTTTAAACACGAATATACTTAACACCCCCTTGTGAATGCTGTGAGTGAAGGCATGGCCCCTGCAGAACTGGTCTAACAGTTAGATGAGGACCGGCTTCCTAAATGAATATTAGTGTGAATGAGTCAGGTCCCCCTTCCCAACACAGCCTCACAATTTGAAACACTTCAGCCATTAAGAAAAAGCGTTGCCATAAATCCAATTCATCAAATGACTCCCAATTCATTATGTGCTAAGTGTTGACTGGTTAAAGCGAGCTCTATCACTCATCCCCTCCCATTTCCACTGCCTCCTCTGCAGCCTCACAAGCACAACTTGGAATGTGGGAATTGGAATCATCCTGCAGTATTCTGTTATTCCAGGCCATTACCATGTGCCAAGCCAGGAAAGAGATCCAGTGATGTGTGCTGCAGTTTGTGATTGGAGTGGATCCTCTCTCTCTCCCCCTCTGACAGCCATTTTAAACACTCGTTTATGCAGCGCTTTTAATATCAATAAGAGAAGCAGGCAGGCAGGCGGACAGGCAGCAGTTTCTTATACCCACACACACATTTACACACACAGAGTGACACACACGGCCTGGCTGGAAATCAGCAGCCTCCATCTCCCTGGTATGACAGGGTGTGGTAATTATGTCTCTGTGAGAGTATGTGCTGTTTGCAGGGTGAAAAATGATAATGGGGTGATTTTTAAGTGCCATATCTCCCGCATGGGTAATGAAAAGTACTTTTAATCCAGTTTGGAGGAACGAAGGGGTGGAGGAGAGGAGTGGCTGGGGAGAGGAAGCAGAAGGGTCTGTTGTGATGGGAGGAGAGGAGGAGGAGTGGAGGAATAAGAGGGTGCTCTGAGGGTGGAAGGATGCTGATAGAGGGAGCTGAGGAAAAGAGGTAGATGAGGGAGTTCTGTATGGAGATGAGGGGAGAGGACCAAACAAGGAGCAAGGCAATGCAGTGTGTGTGTGTGTGTGTGTGTGTGTGTGTGTAAATGTATGTGTGTGTGTGTGTGTGTGTGTGTGTGTGTGTGTGTGAGTGTGAGAGATGGGGGCTTGTGTTGTTGTGCCAGGGGAATGCCTAAGCCTTGGCATGAAGCTTTAGCCCAGCAATTAGAATAATTAAGAGGGACTGACAAGCTTTTAGAGTCTCCCTTCCCCTGTCTCTCTCTCTCTCTCTCTCTCTCTCTCTCTCTCTCTTTCCCATGCCAGCTGTCAATGTGGAGTATGTCAGACAACATTATGTCAGCTGTGTCAGGTTAACACACAGGCACATTTGTTTGAGTGGCAGGTGCCTGAGCACCAATAAAGAAGGGAAACCCTTCAACTATGTCAATTCTCAATTCTCCCATATTCACTTCACATGATAGAGCTTGCTTGCATTAACGCAACTCTTTTTTGATATGTTCACGCTGTGGAAATCTATTTTTGAGAGGCTATTCTGTAAAACATAACTCACTAATATTGCCCCGAAGTCTGGAACACCTAAAGGGCTTATCACAACCATACCTTCCAAGTAAAAACTGGAAGAATAGCGTTGTTGTCTTGCACACACTAGGTTGCTTATGTGCGTGTGAGGGAAAGCGTTCACTAATGACTTCACACCCCATTAGCGCCTTTGCTTGATATGTCACACTTCATTATGTAGTTAGATCAGTGGTGCATGAACTTGGTAAAGTGCGTGCACGTATGTTTGCATTTGGGAGTGTAAGATTATTTTTGGCAATACTCTCCTCTTCAGTGGTCGGCCAATGGGTTTCTTTGGGATCTACTTTTTTTAAATGTTTTTATTGTCACCCAAAATGTATATTTTTACATTGTTGTACCATGCTTTGCCACATTACTGTATTAAGTAAAAAAAATACTCAGTGTGTAATTAACGTAAATCTGTTTTATGTAAGAGTTCTTCAAATCTACAGTAGACAGTAACATTCATTTTGTTCAGTGAGGGCTCTTTCACCTGCAATTACTCCAGAATGTTTTTGGGACCAATTTCATTCTTGCTCTGACCCAAACTTGGCTGTGGACCCAGAACAAGATTGTCGCCCGGTCAGTGTGTATAATCTGTATGCAGGACACCTTCGAGCAAAAAAGAAATGCCCTTGTCTAAGCAGATACATTTCTATCTGTTTAAATCTGTTTAACATTTTATAATAGGGGCCTGATATATGGAGAGTTTATTTGTCCTCATAATTTACAAGATCTCTTGTGTGTGATTCATAGATCAATTACTCAAAGAGCCACCACTGTCCAAACATCTATTCCACTGTTTAAGCCTGCCTTTGTTTATAAATCCATCATAAAATCCTAAGTGTGAACTATGTTTATGTGCGCATGCTTGCCTGCTTGTATGTGCATGCAGCATATGTGATATGTTTTAATTCGTTGTAAACAGACAGCGGCGCGGCCAGGCAGGTTTTATCAGAGTGTGTTTATCTTAATTCCCCTCAGTCTCTTTCAGTCCTCTCATCCATTACCTGTATGAGGAGGCAGCGGGCTCTCCTGGGCCACACACGCAAACATACACCGTTACCTTGGCGCTTAAAATATGATGATATGGCTGTATGAGACTATGTATATATTGCTCACTGCGTGTGACTAACTGCCTGTCTCTTTGTCAGTTTCGTATGCATTGTTGCCTTGGCTCATGGAGAAGATGATGTTTTTATTGTGACCTTGGCTGTGTAAAGGGGTTTGTAATGTAATCATGAGTGAAGGAGAGGAGCTGCTCTGACAAGGAACCATAAACAGGCTAATAGATGCATGCCATGCTAACATGACACATCTCACACATCACATCGTAGCACAGACACACTGTGCGTTGAGGTCAGGTGTGAGTATATGCAAAAGAGAGAGGGCAGCAACGTGTAAATATGAGAGATCCAAACACTTTCGTGCACACACTGTATGTACGCGCACACTTCATTACCCCCTGTGTGGAGAATGACAGGCTCTTTCGGGGGTATGACCCCTTTCCATGCTGTTTGTCTTTAGGGTCACATCCTGACCTCTAACTCCTGACCTCTGACCTTTGACCGTAGTCCGTCAGCCAGTAGACACCAGCACTGAGCTGACAGCTCCCAAAGCCCACTGACCCCAAAAGTAGAAAGAGAGAGGGAGACAGAGCTTTGACCGTCGACCTCTCTTGCAGGAGGGAGCAGGGTACGCCCAGTAAGAGACACGGTTTACCTGTTCAAATAGGTCAAGCAGCAAGAAAGAGAAACACAAGACACTCATTCTTATTTATGAAATATGAAAAGCAAAGCTAGAAGAAATTAAAAATGAAAGCAATGTGAGGATTGAGGTGAAGGGGAAGAAGGGGGAGGGGGAGGAGGGGGAGGAGATGAGAAATGGGAGGACAAACATGGGCGAACCTGGCTAGTGGAGGTCACACGCAGCCTGAGGAGACAGGTGCCTCAAGATTAGCCTCCACACTAATGGCCTTTACTTACACACACACACACACACACACACACACACACTCACACACACACACACACACACACACACACACACACACACACACACACACACACTTACACATGCATACACAGGGCAAGCTAGTCCAAGAGAACTGTTATACTACAGGGACGTGGAACTAGTGAGAACACAGCTCTGACTCTCATATCCTATTTATACATCCTTTCCTGTACATTACAATCCTATTTAGCTTGCCCTGCTTCCTACACAATCCTATTTAGGGACTCACCCCCACCCCGCCACCACAGCGCACCCCCTTCCACTCTCCAATCCTATTTGTGTGCCCCCTCCTCTTGTATGCAGGTGCCATCTATCGGAAAGGCTGCCTACTGGGTGTGTAAGCCGGGATTCAGTGTGTGTGCTTGTCTGTGTGTGTGTTCGCCAGTGATTTGTGTGTTAATGTAACACGGAAATTGGAGTGGTCCACCTAGGAATAAGAGAAACACTGTTCTTGGACTCTTGTGTTTGCGAACATCAGTCAGTTGTGCTGTGGCTAACTAAGAAACTGTTTTGTTCTCTTACGGCAAACAAGGCTTGAATTTGGTTTCACTTCACATCATTATCCACTAAGGGGAAGGAGTGTCACATCAGTCTTTTAAAGGCGAAAGAGACTGCCGGGTACAAAATCCTCTGCTATCTGATGTAATACACATCCTTGTCTCTTCATCCACAAATCGGCCATTATTTAAGATGAGTGTCTGTGTCTTCTGTCCCGTCCCATCTCCACCTGTCCCTGTGACGGGCCTCTTATCCTCCATTAGTGTATTTAAACAGGACAAAGTGACTGTCCATATCACAGGCCTGACTCCTCAACCTATCACTCGCCCAGCGTTATGAAAGTATTCTCATTCTGTTTGAAGATGGGAGATGAAAGGAGGACAGCAGTCAGGGACCTGGTCGGCCTGACTGACTGTATTAGACTAGCCCATCCTGGAGAAAGAGGTACGGGGGAGGAGAGGGAAGCTGATGATGTTCCTGCCTAACTGGATTAGGGGAGGGGGTGAAAAAAAGGTATGTGTAGAGCAAGGTTTTGTGTCTGTCTCTATTAAGGGATGGAGGGTGTAGCAAAGTGGATGTGGAGGCTGGTGTGTCCGTTCAAGACAGGTGTTCATTTGCTCTCCAGTTGCAGTTTCGTTTGAGTTGAAGGACTCACGTCTCGCAGACAGAGATAATGATGAGCCAGCAACAAAATAAAAAAACCTCACATGCCGAAACACAATCTTCTGATGCAACAGAGAGGAAGACAGACAGGCGATCAGAGCACAAGGTTAAACAAGTCACTATGCTACTGCTGCTGCTGTATCTGCCTTACTTTCTATAAACAGCTAGTTGAAGTTATATTGAAGTTCGGGCAAAGGGTTTCAAACAAGTGATATATGACGTCTCCCATTTGGCTGACATTTTTATCCAAAGCCAACACCAGAGTGAAATAGTGTGACTGAGCTGAATTTATTAATCATTCAATTAACTAAATGTTCCTTCTTGTTATGGTTCAGATGAATGGACTGTCAGTCTTTAATGCAATCTAATTCTCAGCACACCTCAAGAGAGATGTTGAGAACTTAACTGCTCTGCAACTCTTTCATTTCTCTCACCCTCATTTCACCTGCATTACTCATTCCTCTGTACACTTCTGTCACACTCATTCTTGCTGTATTATTTCTCTACATCTTTTAGTGTAAATCTAGATTCTTCCATACTGTAGCGACAGTTTAAGTCGCCCTGCAGCCTACAATCTTCTTCTCTCTGGGTCTCTTTCTTAGTCTTCCTCTGTGTCTTTGGGGCCGGCTGGTTAAGACAGTCGGGGCAGTCGATCGTATCAGACTATCAGGCCAGTTCAACCATAAATTACCTGCAGCTAACAAAGCGTGCTGCCGTAACTATTACACTGGCACTCAAAGTCACCTCGGCCCACACGGCCGGGCTGAACATCCTCACACACTGAATGATAGCAGACCAAAGAGAGTGTTTGAGCGAAACTGGTTGGTCGCACACTGAGATTTCAATATTCATAGCATACAACTTCAAACATGGGCAGTCAGAGAGGAAGATGATGACTTCATATCATATCATATATATGATTTCAGCACAGATTTGTTTGTTTGCCACTTATAATAACATGTTATTTATAATGCATGTTGAACTGAGCTTATCCCAATGTACTTATGACACAAAAGCAATTAAAACAAATGTAGTAAAAAAAGAAAAGAAAAACCTGTGAAAACCATTATCCAACTAAAAGGATGAATACAGCGTAAAAGGCTTAATTTTTCAGCACAATTTCTCTTAAGAAACCTGGTTACTGGTTACTATATATATATATATATATATATATATATATATATATATATATATATATATATATATATATATGCACCAAATTCCTAGGGTTGTTTAATTTCGAATTGTACTATGCAAACATATTTGCTAATGGCGTATTTGTCTCAATCACTTCAAGCATGACTGGTAAACCTGAATATATTTTGTATAGCCCAGAATCACACATTACAAATTAGGGCTTTACAATCTGTACACATACGACATCCTGTCCTGGGACCTCACATCGGTTCAGGAAAAACTCCCCATAACCTCTACTGTCATGAAGCACAACAACCCAATACTCAACACATCTAGAATGTTTAAGTATAAAATAATCCAGGATTTATTTATCTGGGATTTCCTGTGTGTTTAACTATTTGATGTGCAGAGACAGAGCGGTGCCTTTTCCCTCTCCCAGCTGTGTGTGCAGGTCTGTGTTATTGGCTAATTGAGAGCGTGTTCTGTGCTGCAGCTCTGCCCTGGAGGTTAGTGTAAGCACACACACACTGTAGCAGGACAAATGAGAATACACCCCGCCATCTGCCCAAGAGAGACACTCCCTCGCCCTCTCCTTGTCCCTCTACCCTTGTCCCCCTCCTCTCCCTTTACCCTTTTGGTCTCATTTTATTCCTTCCTTTATTCTCCCACTTCTCTCTTATCGCCCTCCCACACCTTCGCTCCCCCTCCCCCCCCCCCCCCCCCCCCCACACACACACACACACACATTTTCTATTTTAGTTTTCCATAGTAACAGTTTTCTTTCTCTGTGTACCACCTCTTCATTTCCTTCACTCTTGTTTCCTTCCCGCTCCTTCAGTCGTAGGTGTGTGTGTGTGTGTGTGTTTTGATGTGGGAGTGTCGTGTAAAGGTGTTAACGTAGTCCGATCGCAGACTTTCAGAATGTTCTTTGGGCGCGATCCATAGGGGCTGACACCGAAGGTGACCCCCGGTCGGTAACCTTGGAGACCAACTTTATTAAAATGAATTTGAGTAGAGGGGCCGTACTGACAGCAGCATAATTACATCGCAGAGCATCAGCACTAATTTATGCAGCCCGCATTCAACCGGTCAGGAGCACCGAGATGGGGTCAGTGTGGATACACACGGAAACACACACACACCCATACACAACATGCCCACAGGGCATATTGGGAAACACACGCTCAAACACACACACACACACACACACATGGATCGGCATACCAATACAAATAGGTAAATACATCCAGTTTGTTCTCCTGGTAGTGTTTGTACTGCTTTGAGGCTCAATGTGTGTTTGAATGTATGTAAGCACGCATATGTCACGTGTTTGTGTGCCATAAATATATTCACACATTCTGTGAGTATATTTAGCAGTTTTATAGAGACAGGCAGTATACAGATCTAATTAGTGTCGTAGCCTGATAAGTGCAACAGAGTTACTCAAATACAGACCTTTCATCAGTTATCCCACAAAAAATATTGTTATCCTATGTGAATGTTTTCGCTGTAGTAGTCTTCCTTTTTCTCATTGACACTAATTCTACTTATTGAAGATATCCTTGATGGGTAACTCTCATGCAGAGTGGCAAATACGCAAAAGGAATTTAAAGGTAAAGTAACCTACCTTGACTGTTCATTGGTAGGGATAACAGTCTACATTAATTAGAACAAGTAAAGGTCAATGTTCAGAGGCTTGCACTCTGCTGAGAGTAACTTTATTGCTTTCTTAGTTTTCTATTTAATAATGGCACTTTTTTCCATGAGACCATGTGTTATTTTGTTAAAATGACCAATCTCCTCTCATTCTCAGGTTTTCTCACTTACACATGAACAGACACACACACACACACACACACACACACACACACACACACACACACATGACCACACACACATGACCACACAACCTCTGCAGTAGATGTGAACAAAAATAAGTCTGAAATCTGTTCAACTTAAATGTGACTAACAATATAAAAGATACTACAAAAACATTTACTGCAATCTTGTTGATTGTGACAGATTTTCATTCAGCATGTAACTAACACTTTGTGATTGCCATCACTTTTATTCATGTGTTGATTAGGAAGGTCCTTGGTGCTCATTAGGCCCCATTAACAACGATCTATGAATGGAAAAGAAAAGAAAAGGATTCTAGTAATGTGTCACTGCTTTGCATTCTGGCTGCAACACAAACAGTTCTGTCATCTTTTCCCTGATCTTCACTTCACAGCTTCTGTTCTGGTGAAGTTTCCAGCACCCAGTCATAAACCTCGTGATGACAATTCTGCCCCATAGAGGCTAAAGAGAAAAAATAAATGTGAAGCTCTGAAGTATCAGAAGGAAGAGTGGAAGAAGGGGTCAGAGGAAGAGAAGCCGGAGAAAGTGCTATAAAGGAGGTTAAAAAGGGGGTGAACAGGGGGGACGTGGATATAAGTCACAGCTCCAGTCACTTCATTGTAGCCGTTGTGACCAAGGGCACACTAATCTATCCCATTAGCAGATCTCTCCGACTCTCTCATAATGTTACCGCTAGCTGCTCTCCTGTGACATGTTCCTGGAGTGTGTGCGAGGGGGAGAGAGAGAGCGAGAGAGAGAAAGGGGGAGGGGGGGGGGGAAGAGGGGTAGATGAGACGGAATGCTTTGCCTGTGTGTGTAAGTGTGTGCGTAATGACAGTTCAGCTAGTTGCTCTCCTGTGAAAATGACACGTTCCTGCCAAATTAATATCATTACTATCAGAGTTTAATGGGCCAGCGCTGCCTTCTTATTTAAAACAGAACATCCCTCTCACGACCTCCACCACGAGGGAAGGGGGGGAGGGGAGAGGGGGGAGAGAATGGGTTATGAGCAGGATGGGCAATGTGAACTGATTTCTTTTTTATTTCCTACTACAGCCAAAGAGGAAGAGGAATTTAAGTTTAGCAGGTTATGATGAGCTTGAAAACAAACCGACAGATTATTGAGAACAAAAATATATCATTCAGCCAATGAGGAAATATCTTTGACAGAAGAAATGAGGACAAATATTTTTATTTGCAACTGCAACACACTTTCTGTGCATTCAGTGGGACAATACTACAGTTATTTTCCAACCATGTCAGTCATTTGAATAAAAATACATTTCCCTTTCTGCTTTGTGTGATAACTTTAAAATGTATCTCTTCTTTCCCAGATGTAATGTTAAAATGTTGGGATTGTATTCGCAGTAATTGTTACAGCTGTTAAATGTCCCATAGGTGTGAATGTGAGAGTGAATGGTTGTATGTCCCTACATGTGCCCTCGATGGACTGGCGGCCTGTCCAGGGTGTCCCCTGCCTTCGCCCTATGTCAGCTGGGATAGGCTCCAGCGCCCCCGCGACCCTAATGAGGATAAGCGGTATTGAAAATGGATGGATGGATGGATGGATGTTACAGCCGGGTGCATGTCTGCTCTTGAAGTGAAGATGCTCATCACCGGTTGGCTCTTGGATATATTTTCCTTCATAGCTTGTGTATTACAGTATTCTTTCTGGTCACTGTTGTTCTTTCTTTTACAGTACTTTACCGTATATGCGTGTAAAGTTCTAGCAGTCTGTTACGGTGTCATTCGTCACTTGGAGTCAGCATTGTGATAATGAGTTCATTTGAAAATACACTCTGCGGGCTGCCTGTGCACGTGGGCACATGCATTGTTGTGTATGCACATGTGTGCTTATTTACACACACGTGAATATAACTATTTGCGCACTACGTTGTGTGTTTTTGGTATGTGCACACCTGAAAATGTGTGTGTGTTCGAGAGTTTGTGAGTGTGTGAATATGTCAGGTTGCCGCAGGAGACCAATTAGCTGGTGCATCAGTGAGGAGGTGAACATACACACACCTGTGTGTGGCCCTATTACAGCAGCCCATCACACACCGACACACAGACAGCTTTGCTATGCTCATAATAGAAACCTACTGACACTTACAGTACATTGACCATATGGAATAATGACTTCACTGTGTCAAACTGTCAGACTTGAGTCACCAGCATGCGTTATTTCAACCAGGTGTTACTAAGTTGACCAACTTTTGTGAATTGTGGGTTATCTTACTGCAGCTGAATGGTTGTCGTTACCAATATTTACTTTACATTTGTGTTCATAAACCGCAGATGAGCTCCACAAGTGATTTGGTTCAAACTTTGAGGTATCGTGCACTGACGCAATCAGATGAGAATGAAAAAAAACGATCACAGCCAATAAAGCAGCCAGGCCTCTTCATGTATAATTCAGATATTTTATGATGGGCTATGCACCCAAATGGGCGTGCTAAAGGAAGACTAAGGCCATTTCCAACCAGAGAAAAGCCCTTTTAAAAGCTAATCCCTGTGCCAGAGTCCTGCTCATTTTACTGCTCCTCTTTAATGAATAGGTGTCCAATAAGGCCTTTTATTGTCTTAGCATATGTTGCTTTTATTAGGGGAAAATAATTAGGTTGTGCGGATCACTTCGGAAGTCCTCTCGCCAGATAAAAATGAGATAGTTTCACAGTGGTTGCGCAAGTCCTTCTGACTCCTTGTCGTTTTCCCCTTGAATGCTTTGTGTCCTAGGTCCCTCACCACCTCCTCTCCTTCGTTTCCTTCTCTGCTCCTCTTGTCCCTCCTCTCATCTTTATGCATTCCCTCCTCCTCTACCTCTTGTCCTTTGCATCCCCTGCACCTCGTTCCTCACTTTCTCTTCTATTGTTCCCTAGAACGTGCAGGCATTAAATGTATGCAGCAATGTCACATTGTACTGCACATTTACACACACACACACACACACACGCGTGCGCAAACAAACACGCACACACACACAAAACAGATGAACAATCACAATGTGACAGGAGACTGTTGATGACTGACACTTGGTTGATCTTATCTGGTGCAAAAGGGTTAAAGGAATGGCTGCAGAGAGAAAGAGAGAGAAATAGTGCACGGGGGGGGGGGGGTTCTCTTGTGCTTTGTGTTGGGTTCCTGTCACTCCTACATAGTTTATTCCTCCACTCCTTTCTTTCTCTGCCTTCTCATCTTCTACTACATCACTCTCCTTGCTTAAATAGAAAGAAGAATGTCAACAGGGCTCATCTGTGATCTGGGACTCCAGGGAAAAAGATCCATTTACCTCCAAGAGGCGTTACTATGACCGTTTACCCATGAGGCTACACTATGCCCGGTCCTGTAAGTTATGAGGCCGGAGGGGGATGGGGCTGCAGGGGAAAAGGGATCTGCAGAGGGTTGATGGAAAAGAAAGGGGCTAAGGAAGGAGCAGGGGGCAAGGTGGACAGACTGAAAGAGATTGAGCGGGCATGATGAAGGAACAGAAAGAGGAGGTAGGAAGGAGGCGTGTCCTTCCATCCTGTCCTTAATGCCCCTCAGGGGAGTAAACTGCCTGTAGGTAAGTATTAACCATACGCCAGTAGGCTAATGGAGGGTATGAAATGGGGTTTAGTACATACAGATGACCAGGGGTAGACTAATCACTGGGGAGACCCATGATGAGGAGAGCTGGTCACGATTTGAGGATCTAAACAAGCTCTCAGTCAGATTATGGACATGGCTCCAACTCCAAGTAAAGGCCTTATTCAGTGCTGTTGGATGTGGAGCATGAATCATTTGTTGAGTGCTTGTGGATTATTTTATCATGCTAAAACTGAAAAGACGCACAGCACCTTTACTTGCTTACATCTACTGTGACCTTTGGCCTACCTCAGTAAGGGTGACCCCAGTCTCGGGGGTGAGTGTCAGGGTACTTTCTGAAGTGTGCGCTGAGGTGTTTGAGGTGCTAATCTAGTCTCCTCTTGGTTGAGTGGTCAAGCTGAATGGAGGGACAGGTTGTTTATCTGATGGGACCACGTTACCCTGGATTCCTTCTACAGCTGGGCCAGGCACGCTCAGCTGAGCTGTCGGCTCGCAGAGATTACCACGGGGCAAAGACGGCTGTGCACACACACACGTTCATAGAAGAAGTGCACACAAAGGAAGTTTTTGATTTCAATGGTTATTTATTAAATGTAAAATATCTTTAGCACAGATTAAAAATCAGACACCTCCATCTATTTCAAACATCACAGGCTGTAACAGAATCACAATCCCTTTGCAATCCCACTTTCAGCATAGCTAGTCCACGAGGCCAGGCAGAGGGCTGAGGCAAAAACGGCACTCCTCCTGATCCCTTTGCTGCAGCTACAAGCCAGGAAATACTTTCCAAATGCATGATGTAGCCTTATTACATAGAAAACTGGTTTTATTCATCAAGTATCTTTTGAATTCAAGTATTTTACCACAGATCTATAGTGCACTGTTTTCCTAACATGTGACTTTTTCAGGGGTAAAATAGTATTTGCAATCAAATGATGAGCAATTGTTCACCTTTCAAAACTACACAGTGGGTATACAAATCAAAGGAGGTCACTTGTCTTCTATTGACAGCTTGCCAAAATTCAAACAGGCTACCAAAATGTATTTCCAAAAATGTTTTTGGGTTCCAACCTAAACTTTCTTTTTGAGCTGCTGCACATCCAGCCGGCCTTCACATGTCAAGCATGGACATGTGCTGCAATGATTGGTGGTTCCTGCCAGGAGCTGAACTTCTCAAATTGTGTCCCAGGCATAGATAGCTTTGCCAACATATAACACTGCTGGAGAGCCATCACAGAGGTCAGCTGGTGCACACTCCCCCTCTCGTTTCTGCTCTGCCTCAACCCTCGCTGCTGTAAAAATGCCAACTGACAACAACTGACACAGATGGTGAGCAGAAACACAGGACAGGCAAAGGAAGAGAACCACCCACAGGAGTAAGAAAACAGGAAGACTCTACACACACTGTCCATGAGAGGATATTGTCTGACAATATTATCAACTCATTTGATTTAAACTTTTTTCTTTCTTTTTTCTTTTACTTGAATTTTTTTCTACTTTTTAAAATGATTCTTTCTTTTTTTTTCCAGCACATGCCATATGAGAATTTGGGGATTATAAAAGTACCTGAAAGAATTGCTAGGTTTTCAGCATGCATAGCTGTTTGTATTTACAGGTTTGTATGTACAGGGACGGGCCAAAAACAGACTGCTCTACAGTACTGGGTTTATTTACATCCAGGTCAGAGGGAAAGTTCAATGTCATAACTACAGATGTGAGGGTGAAGGGTCACATGCATAGGGTCAGAAAAAGCTCATACGGTTGAGTACAACTTGTATTATGAAGACACAGAACAGAACACAGCAAAGTAACATTACTGTTAATCAACAACATCACATCTCCCCACATACCCTTTTTGCTTTTGAATACACTCAATAAGGAGTTTTCAGCAACAGGTTATTGCGTAACACTGTACAAGGACATTTCTATTGCGAGTCCATGAGATCCATGGGTATTGAGTCAATACTGAGATTGGAAGACTTGGATCTGATCCCAGAATAGTTCCAGAGCCGTTGTAGTGGATCCCAGGCTAAGTGCAGGCTCATCGCTGCTTATCTACAGTCAGCTTATTGCAGGGTGTATTTTCTCAGCATTTTTGTTACCCACAAAAGCAGTTATACGCAGAATAACTGTTCTGCTCCTTTGGTTTGGCATATTGCTGTGGTCACGTATGTTTCTTAAATTTTTAGAATTTAAGGATCATTTTGGATTTAGGTCTTAAGTAAGTAATTCAACAAGTTTTGGTCAAGTCTGAAGTCTTCATTGGAGTCTCTCAGAGTCTCTCTGAATATGGACTGTACTAATTAATTGCATGGAACTAGTCAAAACTTCTTTAATTAATGTGTTACACAGCTGAGACCAATGTAATGTATTGGATCTTTGAAAGAATAATAAGAAATAGCTATACATATATATATGCATCCATTTGACTGGCTTTCTGAATAGGCCGATTGCACAGCAATTGGCAGGACTACCCAACAATCATAAATGTATTCACAATTATTAAATAAATGCACTTTATTTAGTACAGCTACAAAACCTTTTCCCTAACCTGCAACATGGCAAATTGTGACATTATCATTGAGTTATTCAGTTTTGAACTGTTAATGTTTTTGTTGTCAAATCAAGCCTTCAGGCAAGTCAAAGTCTACAGCTCTGTGTAGTAGAGAACAACTCTTAAAACACCACCGATGTTTCTCTGAAAACTACTGTACACAAGGTAATGATTCACATTTAGTTGCAGAAGATAGAAAGACACACAGCAAAATCCATCAGTTTGTAGACAGCTGAATTTACGAGCACAATCTACAGTTCGACATGGGTTAGAAATGGCTGTTACACCACAGATGTGTATGACGCACACTGGTTCAGTGATATTACCTTTCATATAGATTGTCCCACATTTTAATCTTTTATCTGTTCGTGCTCATGTGCAGGCGCATGCTCGTGTTCAGACATGCACATATGGATACTGTATGTGTATATGTCCAATTGTGTAATGTAAGTGTATTAAGGTTGTTGCACCCCTCTTGTTCTCTTTCTCACTACCTCACACACACACACACACACACACGCACACACAGAGACACACAGACACACAGACACACGCACACACACACACACACACACACAACATTGGTACCCATGCACACACACGCACACACACACACACACACACACAATGATAGATGGCTGTGGTGGGTGGTTGAGAATGTTAATGCCTAATCTCATCAGCCTTATCTTCTACAGAGGTCAGAGGGTCAAGTGGTGAGGGGGATGAGCTAAACACCAATACGATAGCACATTGCTGGACGTACAGCACGGTCAATGTACTGCCATACACTGCTAACTGGACTGTTACTTTCTTCTTCTTCTTCTTTTTACTTTTATGGCTACTGAGAAACTGTAGTCATAAAAAATACCGAAGACTTTTATAATGAAGTCAGCCACATAAATGATGTGGATTCTGAAAGTGAAGGTTTATCAATATTCCAACTTGCAGCAGGACCAGTGTTTGGTAACTGGACACAAACAAACTGCTGTGAAAGTCAGCCAAGTTCAAGCGGGCGTCAGCGAGTCGGAGCGCGCAGCACTGAAATCTTCAGTGAAGTTCAAAGGGCATTTAGCTTTTCAGACGTGCTAAATCAGATGCCCTAAGTGAGGGAGATGAGTTAAACTGAGCGCGTGTGAACCTGCAACTCAGAGACACTGCTTGGCATTTGTCTGTCTTTGATATGGCGACATGTGATGTGGATGAAGTTATCGCCCCACTGGCAGGTGAAACAGACAGCGGCACACAGAGAGATGCTGCCTTTTCATCTGCTGTTTACCAGCTCTCCCATCACACCGCACTTCAAACACACTCAATCTCTGCTGCGACGTTACACACCAGGGCTCCTCCTGGCGGAAGTTTACTTCGAGCTCAGAGGGGGTTGTGTGTCTGTGTGTGTTGATGAGAAAAATATTTCTTAGATTCTGGTTGGTGTGTGTATTTCATTCAATCCAATTTGCATTTATGTGCATAGTCTTGTACTTGCATGTGACAGTATGAATGCTTTAGACTTCGATGGATCTTTCCACTTCATGTGTGTTTGTCTCACAGCTGCTTTAGGAAGCTCATCAAACAGTTGGCATGTAATGGGGCTCCATTATGCATGTGTGCATGTTTGTGTGTCTTGCCCATGTTTGACTACTGCGTATATGAGGTTGTCTCACTGTTTGCCAGTGCTCTGTGCTAAACATTAGTCCTTAGCCTCCACATCAGTGTTCCCTCTCACTCTGTCTGCCCTCCATCTCACTTTTGCTGCCTCTCATTGGGAGATAAAGAGACGAGCCATTTCATGTGGCCATATAGAAGTCGTCTCCAGGCCCGGAGTTTGCGGGGAAGCTGTCACAGCAGCTTTTAGCCCGAGCTGCAACATGAAAGATCCCTCTTTCAGCAGTTGGGTTATGTGTGTAATTCTCTCTGACGTGTTTATTCTGCTGCAGTTTAAACTTTCATTTTCAAATGTCACATACATTTCCCTCCTCTAAGAATATCCCTACTAATTACTAACTGATGGGACAGAGTGTATTAGAGAACTTAGCAGGTTGCGTCCAAATACTGTTTTACTTCTCCAGTGCGTCTCAGCTTGAGAAGACATGAAACAGAGTGCATTTCTGGGTTGAGACTTGAGTGATCCTCAGATTTAAACTTGCCTAAACAATGAGAGAGGACTTACTGAGAAAGAGCCAGAGGGAAAGCCGTGTGTGTTTTTGTGTGTGTGTGTGCGTGTGCATGAACATGTTTGTCTATTGTTTGGGAAAATAATGCTTATCTATAACCAACTTCTGGTCTAAACACACAGGTACAGAATTGTACTTGTATCGTTTCAATTCATACTCTCAACTGTGACCGCCTTGCTGAACCCATATACACAACATGTGAAAATATACATGTTAATAACCATGGCATTAAAACCTGTTCTTTTACACTAAACTAAATAAAAGCTGTGGTTTCCCTAGTGATTCCCATCCAGACATGAGCTGGTTTAATTTTCATGTTCTCCACTGTGAGTCTTTATATCTGTAGCATTCTCATGGTCCCATATCGCCAGAGGTCCTGTACACACCGGGTAGAGAAATAAATAAATAAATATATGTATATAAATATATGTACAGTAAGGGGTTATGCTGTTCCCATGGTAATATGACCCAGTCATCATGGGCTGCAGGGAAAGGGGAACGACAGCGTGTGGTTTTGTTTCTCACTGTTGATACTCGGTCCGGCTGTCTCTTTTTCGGCGTGTGTGTAGATGTATGCTTCTCAAAGTGGACGTTGTGGTTTGGTCGATGTCCGCTGTTCGTACTCTCTTTTTGTCTGGACAGGACTCGTCCTAATGTCAGAGTCAGTAATTGGGCTCTCTGTATTTTGTCTCCTCCTGCAGGCTGATGCTGTCTTGTTGTCTCAGTCTCATGAGTCGCCCGCTGAACTCGTATCTCTTTCTGTGTGTTTCTCTGTCCACAGCAACAAGGGGCGGCCACCACGGTGTACTGTGCCGTAGCTCCGGAGCTGGAGGGGTTAGGTGGCATGTACTTCAACAACTGCTTCCGCTGCCTGCCGTCCATACAGGCCCAGGACCAGAGCAGCGCCGCCAGCCTGTGGGAGCTGAGCGAGCGCCTGGTTGCAGAGAGGTCAGCAGGCATACAGGCCCTCTGATAGACAGAAGAGGAGGGGGAGGACGTGGACTAGCCAAACAGGAATCAAAGATGGCGGATCACGGTGATGTCCAGTTTAGTCTGAAACTGTACTCTGACTGCATAATACAAGGGAGCTGCCAAGTCCATCTGGATATGTAACATCACTACAGGGGCTAAAACACACTACACATACAGTACAGGAGGGGGTTTCATATACACTCTACTGAATAAATTAAAGTTTAAATTATGTTCAGCTCTGCTGTGGTTGTTTACAATGGGAGGTGGGGGCCGAAGAATTTTTGGGACGAATTCAGGGATCTTTTAAAGTTTGTTCTTTTTCTGTTTGTCTGTAACTTTTCATAACTGTCTTGCTCACAATACAGGGTTACCTAATAAGCATATACTCTATGGCATATGCATCTGTTTCGAGTAATAGTGCACTCCATGGCAAATACTGTGTGATCCCAATTAAATACCCAAATATATCCCTTGTCTAGTTCTATGTAGATGTCTTCTATAGAGATACAAAGAGCGTTGGTTCATCTTTGTGCTAAATCTTTTGGGGCATAAAATAAATAATAAGTACTGGGCTTGTGACACTCATGGATATATAAACACATTGGGTATGATTCTCATGGCTATATACATTATTCTTCAATAATTGTATTTCTTATCAATGTCCCTATTTGTTTTCTGTACAGTATTTACAATATCCTGATTTCTGGGCATGTGCTAAAGGGGGTGTGGACATCATACTGTTTTCTGTTTGCTATTTGAATCAACCTACGTATTAATAATCTATACTCTGGTAAATCTAAATTACAATTTGGAGTTATTCTCGGGATGATCCGTGTCCATTTGAATGGCAAATACAGATGGTGGAGAATCTTATTTCCAGAGTCCAGGATCTTTAATTTCTGTGTTTCTTTCCTTGTTGTTGGAGTAGAAGAATGTGAGTCTCCTGTTGTTGTTATTTTTTCATCATTGTTTAAATATTGAACTCTGGCTTTGGGTTGGCTGTGGATTGGTTGCCCTGAAGCTGCTGTGTGGACACGTTTGAGACATTGTGCTTTATGGCAGTCCGGGTGCCGTAGGTTGCTCTTGAAACATCAGCATTCCAGTGTCATGATATCTGTAAGAAAAACGAATGAGAAAGAACATTTAATACAAATCTGTTTTACAAAAACATATGTGTGAAATCATTTTAGAGACAAAGTGGAAGTCCATTCATTTGGGGGCCATTAGTGTAGATATCTAACTAGCTAACACTGAAGTCTGAGTAGGGCCGTTCCTTAGGAAAAAACATGGCACTGTGTTTGATGATACATTTTCTCTTTGCTTTGTTCATTTGCTCGTTTCTGTGCTAAGAACAGATCAACCCGCCGATCCCGCAGATGACCTTCATAATTACACTGCTCCAATCAGAAAAGCAGCAGAATTACTGTTCTTCTTTTAGGCCCACACACAAACACATTCACACAGAGCTGCTGAATAATTTGGGACTTCTTTTATCGTTCCTTTTCCTCTGTATACAGCACCTGATTCTTTTTTTCTCTTCCTCCAACACACTCACACATTCAGTCAGAAACATGATGTGCCTTTACACAGCCAGAAACTGATACCGATGTCCTGCCTTGTCATAATCTATACTGCACCCAGAGTACAGGTGTCTTATCACTGTCCTTTCACAGCACAGGACACACGTAGAACTGAGATACAGCATGAACACACACACACACACACACACACACACACACACACACACTCTCTCATGTACTCCCAGCGAGAAATTGAGTGAAAAACCAAGCACATTTTCTAAAACCGTCCAGGTCCACTATGGTGGTGTCACCTCTAAATACAATTACATTAATCTATTACGCACCGAGTGATTTTGCTACTCAATAAAAGTAAACAACAGGGTTCGCTACAGCGCTGCTACAATGTTAAAACATTTTAATGAGAACAAAGGATTCCACCGGTCGCTGTCCGTGGTGCTGCTCAGGCTCTGGCTCATTCATGTCACTATACGTCTATCTTTGGTAAACTCTCCATGAAAACATTTGGCACGTTTGAGAATTTTCCTGCTTTTTCATCAATAATAGAGCATATTCTCACCATGACAGGCATCTGTGAGAGACAACACGGTCCTCTTCCACAGGATCGGCCTGGTTCAGCTTTAAACTGACATTTTTCTAAGTTTTTAGCCTGTTTAGTTTCCCTCTGCTTGTTGTTAGAACCCAGCGACTTACGTAGTTAGCCTGCCCTGCTGTGTTTTTATTGTTTCCATTTGCAAACTTCCTGCTTAGGCTGTGCCACCACTCGATACACTAAAACACAGTTCCTGCCTCATCTGGTCTCTCATGTTGGGTCTCACTCCTGCATTGTGTCACACCTTTATTCAAATGTTCTATTCAGAATAACTTTTTAGGATGGTTATTGTATTGCCATGTTTCACAACCTGCTTCTGTGATGATTCTAAAGAGAGCAATTCCACATCTGAGCCTTCTGTAATCTGTGTCCCCTCCCCTCCACCTCCTGTAAAAGGAGCAAGGCAGTTTGTGACTATATATATTTCAGGGTCTAGCTTATCAAAGACATCTCTATGAAAGCGGAGCTTTAGAAAACAGAAAACAGACAGAGCGGTTAAGGAAAGCCTTCGATTGGAGGGGCGGACTCAAGACACAAAGGAGGATCTTCAAGAGAACAAACAAGCCAGATGTCTGTGTGTCTGTGTACTGCAGTGGCCGATCCATGGGTGTGTGCCTGAGTGAAGAGGGAGGTTCCTGCCTGGCTTCCATACAAAGTCCTATCGATCAGGCCTATCGGAATCATCTGATAGCTAATCGATAACTTACACTTCCTCTCAGCGAGCACGGAGGAGAGAGAAGCACGGCTCTCACAAGAGTAGGACCTTGATCCTTTGACCCCACAGTCCCGACACACACACAAATACACACACACACATACACACACATTTTCAGTCCGTCGCTCTTCATTTCTCTGTTACTTTAACTCTCTTATAATAACAGTACAAAACAATATAATAACCGAAAGCCTCTGTAAACCAAATAACCAATATACATTTGAATGTTATTTTAATTAGTTGGATTTACAGTTGATTTCTTTTCCCTTCACAGAGTTTATTTCAATTTTGGTCGTAATTGTTTACGACTGACCATTTCATTTTCCATTATTGTTTTTATTTCTTCAAGTGATTAATTTCAGCTCTCAAAGAATAATTATGAGAGGATTGATTTGATTATGCCTTTGTTCTACTCCTATTGGCTCCATTGACTGAGGGAATGCCATGTTGCCATTTCGAGCGGATATATTTAATGATCACAATCAATGTTAAAGCTCTCTCTAGACTCAACTAACTCAATAAATATCTGCCAGGAGGAAATTTACCATCTAACTACAGCAGGCAATAAAGTCTTGCTCTCTGTTCTCCTCCCTACCCTGTGCTTTCTTTCCACCGCTTTCTTTTGAGGATGATATTGTGATCAATTTTCATAAAGTGTTACTGCAGAGTCAATGTAAATATTATTTTCTTTGCAATATCTGCACACGTGCTTGGAGTTTTATATTTAAAAATAATTGCAGAACAAAAAAATTGCTGATTATTTTCCCAGACTCCCTGGCACTTAATTAGTAACTTTTAAGAAAAAGAAAAAGCTGCTTGTCAAAATAAAATATCGTTATACTATGAGTCCTGTTATTATTATTTTTTTAAATATGTGCGTGCGTGCGCGAGAGGCTTTATAGGGAAAAGAGTGCAGCGGGGCTACCCTGTCTCGCTGTGCCGCCCTGTCTCGCTGTGCCGGATGCATTTCTCTCTGAGATGTAACGAACCAGTCGCACTAAAATAGTCAACAACACATTGCTCAGAAGCGCACTGCAAATACGATGTGGGTGTTTTATATGAAAGGAAGTATAACCTTTAAGTAGTTTTGTTTTTGCCAATGATGAAAGTTGTGTAATGTAAAGATGCTGGAGTTGTTGGCACAAGCAACAAAGTAGACGTTTCTCTCCACTTCCCTCTTTCTTGCGCTCTTTTCAAAGAGGCAGCATTGATAACATTTGGATCCAGATAGCTGTGATTTAGTGAGCCTGTTCACTATCAAATGCACTTATTTTTCCCTGTAGATCTGCTCGTGCAATCTATAACTTTTCTGTTTTTATTGAAGTCTCGACATGGCACCTTTGAGGAAATCCTCTCAGCCCCAAATCCCCAGCGTGTCCTCACCGCTAGACAGCATGACCTTGTAAACCCTGAGTTATTTTACTCACCCATTGTATGAGGAGAGAGAGAGAGAGAGAGAGAGAGAGGAAGGGGGTAGAGAAAAAAGAGCTCCTGCCTGTCACAGCTTTCAAACACAAAGAAAAATGAGCACTTGTGCTGAAGTACAATTATTAGCCCCCGTCTACAGATTCATCACACTATCGAGAGGGAGGAGAGCTAGGGAGGTGAGTGGAGCAAGAGGTCGAGGAGGAGGAGTCGAGGAATGTTGAAAAAAAATAACTCTAGGTATGGGCAGAGCAGTATGGAGCATAGAAAGACAATAAGGAGGAAAAACCGGAGGAAACATAAAACGAGGCGTTTGTAATGTGGGGACAACTGAGCGGGAGCCAGCAAGGCGAAGCATGCAAAGCTACCGTAGAGGGATGTTTTAGGGGAATAAAAGGAAAGAGCAAGGCAGAGGTAAAGGAAGGTAACATGAAATAAGAGGATTTGTCAGGCCTGCGGTTGGTGGCAGTAATAAAGCCTGCTAATCTGAGGGAGAACGCTTGGCTGCTCTCACACTGACGCCACACTTTACCACCAGGCCAAGGTCACACACACAGTTCATGCATGTTTTCAGTCGGTCCCATCACTCTTTTGTGAATCAAATGTGTTGCATTCATTGCTGACCTCTCTCCTCTCCACACACCTCTTTCTCTCTCTCACCTTTTCTCTCTGTGTCTCTCTTGTCTTCTTGTTAGCCCCCCCCCCCCCTCCCCCTCCCCCGCCTCAGCCATGTTGATTTTCAAATCTCATTTTTCTCTGTTTATTAACTGGCTGTGCCGTGTGAATCAATACCTATCAAAACCATTACATAAATGCATCTGTCACAAGCAGATAGTAGAGTGGGGATGTAATGTGTCTGGTTAAGGCCACCATAGGGTGAAAGGAGATATGATGTGTATGTGTATGAGTTCTCAGAGGACAGCGAGTTTCATTTTGTGTGACCAGGTGTGTCGGGCAGAGAGAACGGTTGTTATTGAGCTGTGGTAAATGGCGCATAACCTGGTGCACCGCTTACTTACCCCAGACCCCTGTTCTCTCTGTCTCTTTCGTGTGTACGTGTTGTGAGTGTGTAGTCATGGGCATGTCTTTATCATTTCTTAAAAGCAGCAAGTCTAAAGTGAATGCACAGTGAGGGGGGAAATTATTTGGATTCACAGGATAGGCACCTGGATGAAGAAGTATTTTAGGTGTGTTTACATGGCTCGGAGTTACTCACTGTAATTGTCCTCAGAACTATAGGGCTAGGGTATTGTTTTTAAGTGTTCAATACTTGCACCAATGTAATGCCTGAGTTTCAGTGGCAACATGATAAAAAAATAAAGATAACCTTCTCCTAAACCTCTGTCTTACACAAGCACCCACATTATATAGCCTAAAACTGGCTAAATGATTTAAATCAGGAAATATCTGATCAAAGAAATATTACCAATACAAACATACTTTTAGCACCAGCTGTCAGTACTTAACAGTATTAAAAACTCATGGAACCATTTTGGCAGCACCTAAAAATAATTGAGGTTCGTCAGCCCCGACGTCCAGCACATATATCTCCATGCAGCTCAAATACAGGAGCACATTGACGTGCACAGATATACATACGGGGATAAACTGTGACAGAGAGCACAAGGCAACCAAGGAGGGAGATAGAGAAGAACGTGGATGGAAGGAATGATTGATGGAGGGAGAAAGATTGAGAGAAAGAGTTGGGAGCGTGTTTCATGTCCTCTTCTGGGGCAAACTGATGCTCCCAAGACTGTATTTCTTTAACAAAAAACAAACCCCGACATAATTGTTCTATTTCATTCTCTCAAGCACAATTATGGAGTATTTCTCATCTTTTCTTGCAGCAGTCTGTAGCTCTATTATGTTTCCCTTCCTCCCCCTTTAGTGTTGTCATTGGCATTTCCACACCTCACCTCTCTGACAGTGGAAACGGTGATTGACGGTGTGATTCAGATTTACATGTCATGCTGAAATAGCACAATAACCTGCGCGCAGATAATCACCTCATTGAGAAACGCTCCGGCCTCTCTCCACTCACAATTACTATTGTGTATTTGATTATATAACCACTCTCCAACAATGCACTTAATGGGTTTATTGGCAGCAGACCAGAACTTGCTTGTAAATAAGCCTGATGGTGTTTGATTCTAATAAATTATGCTTATATATGCAAACACAGTAAAATCATAACAATATCCAAATGTGTGTGGCAGAGGTGGGGTGGTGACAAGGGGAGATTTATGCTGCTACCAATTGGCCAGCCTCATCACTCACTCAGCTATCTTCAACTACTTTATTTGTTTAATTTCCAAATGTGATTGCTACACCACTCCCGCTCAAGCTGATAAATGCAAAGGATTATGGGTGGAGGAGGCCATGATTAATACGCATAATTTTTCAACTGGACCAAAAGAAAAAGAAAGGAATGTGCTAAGAGCTCTGAGGAGGAATAAAAGCCATTTCTGCTGGGACATGATGTAACCGAGTACTATAAGGAACATAAATGTATTTTCTCTCTGTCTCTCTCCCTAATTGGGGATGTTTGGAAAAGCCTTTTAACTAAATAGAATCAAAGCCAAAATACACAGTGCTGAAAGTGCTCAATGACCTCATTTCTGTCATTTATTAACCTGCATAATATGAGTTCCAACTATTTTACTAACTCTCTTGTGGGTTCTGAGGGTTTCACACACACACACACACACACACACACACACACACACACAAACACACACAAATTGCATTTGTACCAATGTTTTTTTAGAAATCTTAGAAATCTATTAAAATATTAATTTAATTAATCTTAGGCTGAAACTGACAATACTAACATTAATAAAAACGACGGCCTGGCTAATACGAAGACATTGTATTTTTGTAAATCATCATTGAGAAAAACTGGTTTATAACTCTGGAAGAATAGAAAAGTGTGTGTGTGTGTGTGTGTGTCTGTGTGGTGTGTCACCTCTCAAAAACACACTTACATACCTACGAGATTAATTACAAGTACCGTGAATCACTGTGCAATTAATTAACTCATCCTTAGTAATGAGTGTGCGTGTATGTGTGTAAGAGAGAGAGTGTGTGTGTGAACTGTGTGTCACACAGACAGCCCCTCCATCTCTCCACCTCTCGCCCTGTCCCCTCTCTAATTGCTTCCCTCTCTATTAAAATGCAGTCTGCTGTGACATCACTCAACCCTCTGTTAGAGCAGGCCAGGGCACCTGGAAAACCACACACACACACACACACACACACACACACACACACACACACACACACACACACACACTTGTACATTCCCCCAGTTAATCTTATAGAGCATGGTCTGTGTGGATTTTCGGGAAGCTTTGGGATGCTGAGAGAAAACGAGAGATTTTGTCTCCTTAAAGGTAAATTGAGTCTCAGTCGGTGAAGCTGCGGAGTAAAGCTGTGGTCTCATTCCCAGAAAGTGTGTGTGTTCCTGGAGGTGGGAACTGTCACTCAATCTGAATAGACTGATGTGTTAAGTGTGAGCAATAAGTTAGATATAGATTGTTCAGATGTCATGCAAAGTGTGACAAAG
Source organism: Cyclopterus lumpus (assembly GCF_009769545.1). NCBI lineage: Eukaryota > Metazoa > Chordata > Actinopteri > Perciformes > Cyclopteridae > Cyclopterus > Cyclopterus lumpus. Next base: position 14,672,829 of record NC_046971.1, on the reverse strand, counting down.
TTCTTAACACGGGACATCAAATTGGATTATTTCATTTTACAGTTATGGGATTTATTATTTATTTGGCATTATATTATTATTGTTTTCGTTTTATTTATTCTCTCTATTATTTGTCTTTTATTTGAAAATCATCATCTGAAAAATACCATTATGTCTATCACGAGATGATGAAATGTATCTTTAAAAAAATAGACATTTTATATTTATTTTTGTTTTTACTTATTGGTAAGGTACCTTTTAAAAAAAATGTTTACAGTTAAAAAGTAACCATACAAAACATTAAAAAGCACATTTGTATTCATGTTAAAATATTAAGTAACACCTAAAGTGTATATATATATTCACTATGTGTTCATTTCGGTTTATCCGTATGCAGTGAATAGACCTACATACTACACTAACACAGTACATGTACTGGGTAAAAAACTAAACTGCATCAGTTGAAGTATATATATTTATTTATCTTTCGGTTCTGATCATCCAAATTCAAGATGGAAAAACACAACAATAAACCATAAAGTAATGTCTAACACCCCTCCCCACTCTCTTTCCCTCATTCTCTCCCTCAGAGCTAATCTGATTGGTGCATATATCATGTTGACATCAGCACGGGTGGAAGTTGGCCCACTCCCACACACACACACACACACACACACACACACACACACACACACACACACACACACGGACCGAAGCTCCTCGTGAGTTGAGAGCAGTGGCATGCTCCACGGTGATCATGAGGACAGTGGATAACAGATCTCTCTTTTATCATTCCCTGACTTTCCCTGACATTTAAAAAGCCATTAACACCACTGAGATTCACCCTCGTGTACATTTCATATGGAAGCACCCCCCCCCCACACACACACACACACACACACACACACACACACACACACACACACACACACACACACACACACACACACACGTACATGCTTGCTTGCCACTCACTCTCAGGGTCTCTACACTTGTGTGTGTGTGTGTGTGTGTGGGGAGGGGGAATGATCTCAGCGATAACATAAAGCCTAAATGACACAGACAGAGCATTGAATTATACCTTAATAAGCTTTTCACACCTGTTCTCCTTTTCTGTAAGATTAAAGAAAAGAGATCCAGCCCACTGCTGGTGTATTTTAATAGCAGTAAGAGACAACTAGTGATACGTTTATTGATCTTGTTCTAATCGGTGGAATTGGGGCATTGATATCCTTGATCAGAATGCAGTCCTTCCCCGTTTGTCCCCACCGACATGGTGACAAATGGACACTAAGTGGTTGTTGTGTTAGAGTGACTGCCTTTGTGAATGGTAATTATCCACAAATTCAGTCATATATACGACATGTAAACACGAACAGCATAATAGTATTTGCTGCTGAGCATTGTATTAATTTACGGCCCATTATTGTAAAGCCCATCGTTACAATGCGACTGAGCATTTATTGTAATCAGGACTGAGAATGGAAGCAGTGCTAATGTATGCAATGTACTCACATGCATTCTGCCTGACAAAACTGAACTGTAGCTAATGCAGCGAATGACATACGGCCTCACTCGTTGTCGTTATTAGTAACGGACGGAGGCCTAAGTGCGAAACAGCTATTGACTAATTATACTCCATTGTGTCTGCGTGGAAAACAAGACGCTAACATGTTTCCGCAGTGACACAATGCTCACCCCACCACTTAATTTACAGGATATTAACATGGAACTGAATCTAAGCACGCGGCTCGGCTGGGCCTGCAGTATGAGTCATGACTAGCAGCAGATACAAATATTGAGCTCAGTCATTTAAATGCATGTTATTATAATTCTGCAGATGGTAGAGGCACTTTTGATGATTATGGATCGGACCCTTTAAACTCCTCTGAAAACGTCTCTAAATCGTATGGCCCCGGGGGCGTACGGAGACGTTTAGAAGACAGAAGACTTGAGAAGGGAAAAGAGAGGAGAGACAAAGTCAGAGAGGGCTTCAGGGAAGGGTTGACTCTTGGTTTAAGCCAGTAGGGGTCACGGGTGTGAAACAAATAGCAAATTCAAAGATAAAGGGTGAAAAATTACATGAGGGAAGCTTTTGCATATTCAGACAGATCTAATGTCAAGAAGAAAGGCAAAAATAATGGAGAGAAAGAAAGGTTCTATAAAAACATGCTCCTTGAGCAGAATTTGTATTTTGTATTCAGTGTATGTGTATTTGCTCCTGAGAAGGTATTGCAGGATGAATGTTTTTTTTTTTTTTTTGGTTTAAGGCAAGCTAAGGCTCGGGATGTGTGTTCGAAACAACCTGCAGGATTCTGGGGAAATGCTTTACAGAGTGAAAGAGAAGAGGAGGAGGTTGGAGGTGGGGGAGGAAAAGATCTAAACAAAGAAAGTCCCATTCTCTCTCTCATCTCCTATAAAGGTCTGCTGAGCTGAAGATATGGCACTGACAGAGTTTGACTTGCTCTCAGCTGCACTTTTAATGCTGCGGGCAAAACAGCCTGCGACTCCAGATAGTAGGTGTACTTTCTCATGTCTGTTTTCATCATGCGTGAGAAAGTTTGGCATTAATTCAAATCTCTGTGATTAGAGTTTCCACTCACGCTGATATGTGACTGCATGCGTTTATCTTCGCTCATGAACATAATGAGCTCAAGGACTGAAGATGCTCCCCAAGAGCGAGGCGTTGTTTATCATTCCTTCTCCACTTGAGTTTTTATTTTGTCTATCCTCCTCCTCTGTGCATCATTTTGTATTCAGTGCAGTGTTATACAGTGTTGTCAGGTCTCTGTCGTGTTGTGTTCCAGAGGAGTAATGCACTGGGTCTCAGCCCTTGTCCATCACTCTGCCTGCTGTAAGTCAGGCAGGCAGCCAGACAACCTCCCACCAAAGAGAAATAGATAAATGGTGGGATTTGGAAGCGATGCACAACAAGAAGGGGAGGGCGCTGCTGTGACTCAGAGCATCGACGCAATGTCAAAAGTGGATTTGAAAATAGTTTAGAGAAGGAAAGGGAGACAAAAGGTGAACGAGGAGAGGGGAGGGGTAAAGAAAGGAAGAGAGAAAGAGGAGGAAAGTGTTTCGAAGATATAATCATGAATGGCTATGAGAGAGTAGTGACTGAGCAGGTTAGAGATGGAGAGAGACCCAGCGAGTTATGGGGGAGGTAGAGTGAGCGTGATGGTGTAGAGAGAGAGAGAGAGAGAGCAGTGAGACAGACAGGATGAGTTATAGACCCAGGGAGGGAGAGAGAGCTTTCACACATGAAGACAGCCTGGTGATTTAGGGCTAAAGGACACTGAGACAAGCTCTGCTGCGAAAGGTGATGGACCTGAAGAGTAGTAACAGATCCACTGCAACACTACAGCATCGACTGTGCCTCATCTCTTATCTCATACGCAAGCATTCATGCACCACATGTTATGATGACTAAAGCATCACAAAAGTACTTCATCGTTCGAAAGAGACACTCTCAAATGAGAGCAGTAAGCACATGTTTATCTTGTGTATCAGGATGAAAGGATAACGTGCAAATACAGTCCTAAGATATAAAAACGGAAGGAAAAAAAATAATTGCCACTAAAAACAAACAACATTATTTAAATGCATTACAAAAGCTATTCTTAAGGTTGAGTAACACAGAAACTACTGGGTTGAGGTCAGCGAATGATTTTGATCATGATTACAAGAAAGACATCTTGGTAAAGGGGTGCACCAGCAATTTTGTATCAAACAATTGTTACACTGATTTTCAATAATGTTTTTATGAGACCTGGTTCACGCAAATGTTTTTCAAACTCCAAACCCCCAGACTTTAGACTAGAAAGCTCCTCCACAGCCACAGCCTATTATAAAGATGTATCTTCAGGCTGAGTACGAATCATGACAACTAAACATCCTTTAAAGGTTCGGGAAAGTTCCTGGTTATGGTAAAAAACAAACAATGTTGAGCAGGAAACAAGATATGCACAGCGGTCTGAAATCTCACAGGCAGCCAAACACAACCCTTCTAAAGAGGTTTTACCAACAACTAATGTTAACGTTTTCTGTCCCAAAATCACAGAGAATTTGCCAGAGCACATGCTCAAAAACTTCCTTCAGTCAACCTCCACACCGTTGAGTAATCCAGTCATGTTTATCTCAGAGTGTGTGTGTGTGTGGGTGTGGGTTGGTACTCTTTTATAGTTGCAGGTATTTGTATGGCAGCACAGTCGTGTCCATATTTGGGCGGTGTGAGGCGGTCACTAATCCATCTGACCTTCTGGCTCATTTGCATGCGCCGCCCCCCCCTGACTGAGAGATGCCATGACCTTTATTAGCTAATTAAGAAACATAACAGAAATAAACCTGACAGAGTGGGAATGGACACACACACACACAGACACACACACAGACACACACACACACACACACTGTCAGTGTGGAGGATGGGAAGAATAGGAGAACACGAGAGGCAGACTGGAGAAAAGACATGAGTGGAGAGAGAAATTTGGCATTCATCAAATAGAAACAACCACAGCTACATTTCCACATACAACGGTGTGCAGATCCCCTGTAATGTTCTCTCTGTAACAGCAAGCCCCCTTGAGGAAGTGTTACCTCACACACACTGCCAGCAGACATTCAAGCATTATAGTATTATAGAAGTAGTTTCTCTTAATCACTGACTGAGCTCCTTTAAATCCCTGTGTGCTGGAATAAGAGAAGTAAATCTCTCTGTCTCTGCTGTCTGCTGCCACTTAAGTGCAGTCGGCCTCTTGTCCTCTCGTCCCTCTCCCACTAAAGACTCATAATAAGCTGCTAGACCACCACCCCACCAGGTTAGAGAAGGAGTGGAGTGTGTGTGTGTCCTCACACCACAGACAGACAACAGCAAGACAATCTGGAGTGTATGAATACAATCACACACTTTATGCACACAAAGCATACAAATGTCCGCACACATTTGCATTGACACAAATATTTTAGCACACATACACATGTGCACACAGTTGAATATACACACACATACTCACACATTGGGGGTGTTATCTCCCACACCTATACCCAGTGTTCATTGTGTGTTAATCGGAGCAGTAATCTGCAGAGTGGGCAGATTATCATCTGACAAGCACCATTTTGAGGTTTGTACGATTATGCAATCAACTTCTCTCCTCCAGTACATCCCAGGGCTGAAGTTACAATGGAAACACTTAATGCTGACGCTACTAGGGGACAATATTTATTTGATGTGCAGCTTCTAAATTGCAATTGCATCATTTGTACAATACGGCACTTCACAAAATGTTTTATAAAACAGACTGAAACCTATATTGTGAGACTTTTACAGATTCATTCAAAAATGTAATCGTAAATAGAGGAACATAGCTAAATGAAATAGTCCAAAACACACATTATTGCTATCAAAACACCCGTAGTGTGTTTCCATGACACTTTCAGAGAAAAGGCGTGAGACAAAGGCAGGAAGGTGAGAGACTTTGAGAGGTTGAATGAGAGAAACTGAGAAACATGAATGGATGGATGGAAAAAAAGAGACAGATTTGAGGGCTGCGACCTCTCAGTGCTACACTGTGTCAGTCTGTCTCTGTCACCATGACAGACTGCAACAGTGGGGAACCCTGATCAGCTCGGTCCACACTGCTGCACACAGGGGCTTCACACGCTGACAGACAGAGCCAAGGGCTGTCCTGTCCACGGCATATCACAGACTGCAGTGCAGCCCCACTGTCTGTCTGCCTCACGCTCACTACCCGGCCTCTTATTTCCATCAGCTATAAACACACAACATATATACAGGATAAGTGTTGATATGAAGGCCTACATCAGTTCTGAAAAATCTGAAAATGAAAGCTTGTAGTAGTTTTGAGAAATCAGACGCTGAGCTGTTTAGATTTGATTTATTTTTCTTTCTCTCCTGACTGCCAAGCGGGACACCGGAGAGTTCTGCTGTGTCTGTCACTGACTGATTTCTCATTTTTGAAACATGAATGTGCCAGAGGTGCGCAGTGAAATCAATGCAGGAGAGCGCAACAAATTGTGCTGTTACACTTTGTTGTCCAATATCATAGTAAGAGGAAGGGCTCCTACACCTCTACTCCAGCAGGATTTTAAAGCCTGTCAATGATATTGTCACACACTGAGTCACCATTTTATTAGGAACACCTTTCCAATCCAAAACAATCCAATACAGCAGCTCTGCAGCAAATCCTTTGTTAAGCCTATAACGGGGAAACAAAGATGTGAGATAGATGCTAGCAAGGCTTTTAAGCTTCAGGATAGCAAGACTTATTCAGAAAGTTAAACATTATCTGACTTCCACCATTGGTTTAAATGCAGTAAATTGTATTGATCCCAGAGAGGAAACGGTGTCATTGCAATGTAAAGTTCTAACAAATGTGTTTCTGTGTGTCTGTGTGAAACTGTACGTCGGTCTCTTTGTGCTCCTTATGTCTCAGCGTCTGTGTCCCCATTTGTCTCTCCGTCTCGGCCTCCTCTGCCCTTTCCGTTTGTTTGTATTTACCACTCTGCCTCTGTAGTGTGATGTCTTAGGCTGTGATTTTTCTCCTCCCAACATTCCAGTAAATACTCAGACAAAATGCAACGCACTCCGAGGAGCCTCAGGGCAGGGCAATCAATCAGGGAGAAAACAACGCAGAGATCAGGCTGTTTCTGCTCCATAAAACAGCCTTTGGAACAACAGCAGCCATTCAGTGTCTGGGATGTTGAATTAATAATATCTCACTTTCTCTTCCTGTATTTTTTCCGCCATGCTCCCTCTAAATCACTATATCAAAAAACTGTCACAAATCCTATGCTGAGAGCTGTAAACAGCACTTGTGACGGTGCGTCTTCTTTACTATAATTCACCCAGCGGGTTGTCATCAAAACCACTCGAGTGTTCCCGGAAGACAAAGTGGTGGTGAATAAAAGGCACAGAAACTGTAACAACTCCAAACCAAAACCTGAGCTTGAATCCTGAACCTCTGGTATACAATGAAAGTCAGCAGAGTGTGTTCTGTACTTACAGGCTATAGGATCAGGGATAATGTCGTATAAATATTTGATGGTTTCCTAGCAGGGCCTTATATGGCTGAGAGAGTGCAGCATTAAGCTTGATGATCAAGGAGAACTTCAAGGTATGCACACATGCAATCACAAAGACACATGCACACACACGTACACAGAAACACCTATACATGCAATGCAATCAGGCATGGCCAACACACACACACACACTTACTACAAGGCACACACACATACAGACATCTCTGCCGGTCTGTCTCCCTCTGCCCTGCATTGGGTTTCACTTCCGATGTGTGCTTGGCTTACAGATGTTGATCATGTCTTGCTGAGCTTGCAGTGAAAAGACAGATTCTTTACATCTTTGAGAGCACCGCTCGTCTCACACAGCAACTTGTTATACTTTGATAGAAACCGTAGAAGTGCTTTGAATATCTGCAGAGTCTGCTTGATTAATGTACTATAAAAAAAATATGTTTTGCTCTGCTAAAATTGCTTATAGAAATATTGTTGACAACTGTCTCAAACATCACAACGCATTTCCTCTAGTTAAGAGAGAGATTAACGCTGCCAGAGAGACGGAGTTAAATTGCTGAGCTGTTATAGCTGCCCCCTCTACACCTCTAAAAGAAAGTGTCCAAATTTCTCTCTATCTAGCAAGTGTGAAATGTCAGCCGTTGTATAATCTTACAGCGATCAACCCTTCTGAGATCAGCGAGACAAAGAGTGTTTTTCTCCTTCAGAGACGTATGCAGATGGCAGCTGATGTATGATATTAACCTTTGCTATCCTAACTCCTGTCTATACTACCCCCACTTTCAAACACACACACACACACACACACACACACATGCATGACATACTAATCATATTGATCCACCTTTAAAAAGACAGCCATGTCGTTTTTCTTCCTCCTGGTCAAAATCTGCGTAGTTAGGAAGTGATGCAAAATCATCTCATATTTTATTTTAAGTCAAGATATATTACAAGCATATATTAACTTTTCTTGAGCATATCAAAATAAGTAAACTTGCCATATGTGCAGTATATTTTACACAAATTAATTTGATAAATGTGCCAGTCCTCGAGTATTTTCCTCGTTTTGGATTGCTTGTCAGTGGCAACATTTTTTGAGACAAATGGCCTCTTCGGCTTTAGTGTCGCTCCTCGCTTTGTCTACTTAATCGTCAGTCTCAAAAAAGAGCAGAGGGAGGATGAGAGAGGAGGCAAAGTATAAAAACAAATTGGCGCAGAGGGATGAGAGTGAGATATCAAAAGACTGGATGGTAAGGGATGAATGAAATAGAGTATCAGACGTGCTGCGGTCTCTGAGGTCAGGGTCTATATCACTCTCTGCTTCTGAAACAACAACCACCACAACAAGCACCAGGGAGCCAACCAATCTGGGCTACTGCATTGTTCACTATCTGCTGAAGAAAACAGCTCGGCCTCCCTCTTCCTCTCTCTCTCTTTCTTACACACACAATCACTCCTCACTGTTCATATCTGGAGAGAGAGAATAGAGCGTGTTCCTTATTGTCCCCTTATTGGTGATGTGGGGGTGTGTGTTAGGGCTTGATTGTTACTGGTTTACATAAGGGTATTAAACTCTCGCATAGCCCTATCTATCTGAGCCAGGCAGATATATTTGTGTTGTGGCTCCTTTATGCATTTGTTATTTCCAAAGAGGATTGGGATGCACCAGTGGAAGAGAGGATAGATAGCCTGCTGATATTACCCTCTTCCTCACTCCCTCACTTCCTCCTTTTTCCTCTAAAAAAACAACTCTTGTGCATTTGTGAGCGTGTTCAAGTGTGTGTGTGTTTTTGTGGTGCCGCCAGAAACAAAAGAGGGTAATTAATTAAAGAGAAGTGCACTTTGGCACCATTGTCCTGTCCAACAACTCTAACAGTGTTCAGCAAAATAGCATTCAGTGATATTATTCGTAAGAATAGCTGTTGTTTCAATCTGAAATGGTCTGAAATTAGGGATGTATTAGATAAAGATTGTGTAGATGCATTTAGCTAAACCAACATAATATGCAGAATAAAGTTTGCCAAATGTTTGTCAAAAAATAACATACTGTGCATGAATACAAGTGGAGAGAGGGACACATTTTGCACAAATAATGTAATGCAAATTGCATCTTTTCTTTCCCATTTCTGTCATTGTTCTGCTTATTCCTGATTGAGATTTTACATCCAAAACAAAAGATCAGCATATAAAGTATGTATAGTCAATGTTAATGATTAAACTACCTAACAGTATGTCAAGTAGTTGAATTGAGCTTAAATATTGATCGGCTACAAGATATTGTGTGCATGATAATGCATCAGTAGATATTACCTAGTGATTAGTGTTCGTCAATACCATGTTAGTTAGTAACATGCTACAGTAAGGTGAATGGGGGTGTGGAGAGGACTAAAAGAGAAGAAATGCACCTCTTCGTAACTTCAAAGTTGTCTTTCCATCTTGTTTGTTTTAGGCTGGCTTGCTAGTGTTAACCACTGGTAATTCTACACAATTAGCTGTGTTTTATTCAGAGGGTATGTGAACCCTGTGGCTGGGAGGATGGGATTTCATTTATGCAGTCACCAGAGCTAAGCTAACCATTGACGGTCAGTAAATACTCTTAGAGCGTATGCTTGTTAAACCTCAATGTCTTGTTTTCTGTCTACACGTGTTAAATGCAGACGATACCACTTGTGGGTGTGGAGGCTGCTGGAGGCTTTGTTGCTGCTTATAACCACATGACTGAGCTGCGTATAAGGAAATTAATGCACTACTACTTCCACCACACATTTACACAAATATATAACAAATTAGAAGCCTGAAATGAATTCTGACTTGGATCCTACGTACGCATGCTTAAGAAGGCAGCTATTATTTGGAGCATTCCCCAATCTGCATGTGTCTGTGCACCTCTGAGGATCAGGCAGGAGAGGTTAAATCAAAGTGGAGTCAATAACTTCATCCCTTCCTCCTGGTGTGCTTGCTGTGCTGCTGGGAACCCCTGCTGCTTGCTCTCTGACTCTTACTCTGACTCTGAAACAGGAGGACAGGATGGGGTTCAACACGTTCACCAACACTAAAGGAGGGAAGAGTCGTGCTGCTAATACAGAGAGTGATTTAAGACTGTGGCACACAAATATAGAGACGGACAATAATCCACACACACACCGAGAGAATGGCTTCCTCACTGTGTCTGAGAATGATAATGAGCTAAATTCTCTTTTTTCCCAACCTGAGAGCTTTAGTCCAGTCATGGCCACAGCCCCGGCTAAATCAATATCATCATCCATAATCTTTATTGTGGGATGAAACGCAGCATAAATCAGCACAAAGCATTTCACACATCCCTCTCTGAGCAGCCTCCAATTGCATGCAGCATTCTCTTGGGCCGACAACGCAGTCCTTCAGTATAGAAAGGTTGTCTTACGGGGTCTCCAGTCCCTGCAGCTCAAGCATCATATCAGATACTTGTTTGGTGGTTTTGATCGTGCTCTGTCTGCAGCTGGTGTAAAAGTTGAGCCAAGAGAGCAGTGCAGATGTCTATTTGTGAGGAATGAATTGTCATCTACCTGGAGGCAATTAATGGAGTGGGATGATGTTTAAGTTGTTAAATCTTCCTTTGAAAAAAGTGTGAGTTTAAGCAAGACTGAAATTTGTGTGCGTGTGTGTATGTGTGTGTGTGTGTGTGTGTGTGTGTGTGTGTGTGTGTGTGTGTGTGTGTTTGTCTTTCTTCCAGCTCTGCTCTCTTTGAGTGTGAGTAATGAGGTTTGGAATAGAAAGCTTAGCCAAATCCTCTCATCAGTCTTCACTCTTTCAATAACCAATCAGCAGGCTAATTCAATACCCAATCCCAGGTCTAATAGCATCCAGCCGAGAGGAGAACCAATGAGAACTCGGCTAATGGACCTTGGGGAATAACTAGCTGGACAAAAAGTTTGTGCAAAAAGAAGACAGAATTTATTTCGCTTAAGAAAATGTACTGTCGAACGATCTCGGTTTGCTGTCCAATCGCCTGCCACTATAACTTTGAAGCAGAGGAAAAATCTCTCATTAAACTGACATGTTGGTCTCCTCAAACATGTCAAAAGAATGACTGTGATGTTACATTCAAATTAGCAGCTAAACTTAAAAGAGAGATATTTTGGTCAATTCCCTCAGTATCTGAGTTTAGTACTTGTTGTATTATAGAATTACAGCCTTGTTTCAGAGTTATACTGCGCACAGCTCTATGACATTTAACATGCAAACAGATTCACATCTCCCTCACTCATCTTTCGCTCCGGAGCTGTGGATGGTGGGTGCATAAGTGCATGGGGCTGCAGGAGTGCCCCAGCCATTGTAGTGCCACAAATCCCCCTTCCTGACATGCACTGAATAAACTGTCACAGGCGTTATATAGTGTCTCCATAAAGCCTACCATCAAACAGTTACTACCTCCATCGCTTCAGTCCACTGCACCAACAACACAAACAAATCACACAGCGGTGTGTCCCGCTGTTTTCAGGTGAGTGTGTGTTTGTGTGTGATATGCCGTAAAGTGGGGCGCATACATGACTGTGTGTTTTGATATGATCATACACCATATAACCTACTATCTCTTGCTCGGTTGCAATCCATATTGACCTCCCTTTCTCAATCTCCCTTGCTTTAGCTTTTTTTTCATGGTGCATATCCCGTTTCCTGCTTTTCTGCACAGTTCTGTCCGTGGTCATTAAAAGGGTGCATTAGCATTCAACACATTTATTTTTGTTGTGTGATCCAAAGGCTGATTTAATGCAAGCGTTATTGTCCACCATGAAGACAGAACCTATTTAAAATCTAAGTTAGGAGCCCAGGAAATCGATATTTTTGCAACAATTTGAGTTTTAAATTTCAACACGCTATCACAGGAGTGATAGAACAGGATTCTGGGATGTGTACGAAATCATTCGCGAAACCAAAGCAAATCTGTAACTTATGAAAACAAATCATAAATAAAATAACCATAACGACGTTGAAGGCGTTGAACATCACACACTAATGATGTACTGTACAGCAGTGTGAGTGTGTGATGAGGAAATTTCCCTTTAATCTTCTTCATGGCTACATCATCTTTTATTGGTGGACAAAGTGAATCTCAGCTTCGGCCCCGTAGAAATGACAATTGATTTGCAGGTTATTTCCTGCTTCCTGTGAGCTAATTGAAATAAAGTGGGACGGTAAACTCAGGCTCTGCAGCATCTATCAATACTGCAGCGAGCCTTGTGCCTACTGCTGAGCCTTAACAGTCCCACAGAATATGCGTTTCATCGCTGGCCTTATCACCATGCCTATAGTTTATGTGTCTTTGTGCTACCTGCTGTATAAGGGCCATTTTAATGACTGTAAATAAGCAAAATAATAAGGCACAATGTATGGCAGCAGAATGCGTAAATGCTCTGCATGTGTGTATGTGTGTACGTGTGTTTTTGTGCTTGTGTTCTGTAATGTCTGAGTGGAGTGCAAGTGGAGTTTAGCAATAAACTGAAATGTCTCTCTCCCTCAGTGTCATATCAGAAGCATTAGTATTAGTATTGGGATTGTATCAGATTTATATTAGCGAGTGGGTGCACTCCGCAGAGGATAATTATGGGTACGTGAGTACATATCTTTATAGACGGAAATTAGAATAAGAATAAGATACTTTTGCATCCATGACTTTCTTGTCTCAAATGTAACCTCACAGTCCTTTTGCACACATGCACGCACACACACACACACACACACACACACACACACACACACACACACACACACACACACACACACACACACACACACACACACACAGATTAGTGCATAAAGCCTTTCCCCATCAATTTAATTATAATAAATATACAATATCCAACAGTTCACATCTGTCCAGGTGTATGTGCAGCAGGAGAGAGGGAAGGAAACGAGTCGGTGCTCATGTATGGAAGACAACAGAAGAATGTTGACGTGTGTGCATGTGTGTATGTGCATGCTCGGGAGCTGTGTTTTATTTACTTATAATATCCCAGCTGTCGTCAGCAGCTGGATCTTTACACAGATTAAACTGGTGAGTGTATGGAATCCCATGTAGAGTACAGTGTACTCACTTTGAGATAATTTACTGGAGGAATTGAACAAAAACTGTCCAAGACTTGACATTTCACGTGATCCAGGCCACAGAGAGACTACACTTTTTGTTTAAATTGCATTCTTTTGCAGATGCTTTTGTCCATACTATTGTTTAATGCTTTTAATAGACCATATGTATAGGGCAAAGCATAGATGTCTCTAAATTAATTAAAATAGTGCTTCGAGGAAACCATAATTCAGGAAAGAGATATTGAAATGGCTTGAAACAACAGTTCACCTTCTAGCTGCTTTTCTTTCGAACCACAGTAATGATTTCAGCCGGTGTCTTCCTGTGGTCTGAATCAAACTCTCGTTAGACTGCAAGATACACTAAATCATCATTAAATCTATGCGCATATTACCTGTGCTGCTACAATTAGCTATGAATCTCATTTAAATTCCTCATATGAATCTCAATTAAACAAAGAGATGTAAACAAACAGGCATAGCATTGTAAATGTGCATGTGTACACACACACACACACACACACACACACACACACACACACACACACACACACACTGCACCTGCTGTTATCATTGCTGTTGTTTTAAATGTGTTCAGTTTAATTAATTTGTTTTGATACTTAAGACAAATCCTTTACAAATCCTCATGTGGTAATTAACAATTATCGTACATTTAATAAGCACACTGAGATAATGAAACAATTAGAGAGAAACAAGCTGTTTAAAGATTGAAGCAGTGCTTTGAACTAGTGTATATGCTTTAATTGTCTTTCAGTGGCTTCCAACTTCAATGAGCTAGCAGATCATAATAAATGTCCTCACAGCTTACAAATCAAACACCCTTCAAAGCAGAACCAATAAATTATTACTTGTAGAAAATATAAGCTTTCAATGGCGCTGTAATACCAAAACACAAACACACACTCATCCACACACACATTCCCCTTTCTCCCTGGTGTTATCACAGGGGCCAATTAGCAGGGCCCAGCTTTCTGCTAAGGCATGCGTCAGGGGACCTATAGGGAGGCTGCGAGGCTGCGAGAGGCCTCAGGGTAGCAGGAGAATTATCACTCTTTTCATCTCTCTGTCTCTTAAGCATCCTTGCATACACATATCCACTATCTGCTCGGAGCGAGCACATTCCCTTTCTTTCTCTCCTTCTCTCTGGTGTTTTCGCCAAGCAGTCCTCCAGAGCAGCAAACAAAGGACAATCCTTAACAGTGCATTATGCAAATAGTCCAAGCTAATTTACTCAGGTAAGGTGGCCAAATTGGAGAAGATTCAATAAACATATGCATAACCTCCACGTACAGATGAGTCAGTCGATGGAGTTCACCCGTAACCTTTGATCCTTCTGAACTGTACAAGAAGGACAGCTTTGTGTGTGTGCACTTTTAGGCAATAGAAAGGCCAAGTCATCACAATACATGCTGATCAAAATCTGCATCTATGTTGCACTCTGTAACGTGAGTATTAGTGATGGAGTGTTCAGGGACACCTAGCAGATTGGTAGAGCATGCTGGGCTGAGTGTGTGTGTGTTCTTGCAAAGAGTTGTATCCCCATCACCCCCCTCTCCATCCCTGCATCCTTCTTTCTTTCATCTCATCCCCATGTGGCTCCCTACTGAGTGCCTAGTAGGTGGCTCGCACTCACACATACACACACATGCATTGGAGGGGGGTGCTGGAAGAACACCTGGACACCTGTCCTCTGTCAAGCTTCCGTCTACCTGTCTGTCTGCTACCCTGTGGGCTGATGTCTTTCTTTCAGACAGATGGCTGAAGTCAATGCAACAAGCTGAAATGTTGTTGAACGGGACAGAATCTTCCATCTGAGGGGAATAATTAAGAAACAGGCAGAGAAAATAAAAAAGGTTTTGGTTATGGGTTAGGAAAGTCATTATGACTGTAATAATAGTTAAAACAAAATATACACATCTGTTATGTCTGTTAGGATTCGTCCATACGTTTTTTATTTTTATTTTGTATTCCTGTGTGTGTATTTGTGGGTGTGACGTCGACGGGGAGACAGCAGAGTGGAGGCAGTAGATAAGATAAGTGCTCTTTATTTCTGACAGAGTCATTTAGCTGTGGATGAAGAGAAGAGAGGAGAGGACAGGGAGGAGAGAGTTATAGTTATGGAGCTGTCGGAGGTTTGGGAGTGTTGAATGAAATGAGGTCCAGGGGAGCAGAGGGAAACAAAGGTGGAGAGGGAGAGAGAGTGAGGCTTCTACGTGACCTTGCAGTCACAGAATCAGACAGATGAGGGAGGGGAACCTGTTTGCTCTAAATCATGTGCCGCGCTGTTTTTTCCTTCTCTCCCTGTAACTCAGTTAACATGTCAGCCTACGGGCCACTTGCTATATCTCCCTTCTCCTCAGTGCACACCTCTGAATCACTGTGTTCCTCACTCTTATTCCCCACAATGACTGAAGGTGTACATGTGTTTTAGCACTACATTGTACCACACACACACACACACACAGACACACACACACCGAGTTATAAAAGGTGTTTCTTGGTCATATATTTGCTTGTATTGAGGCATCAAACTGTCACAGACCTCCTGTCTCTTTTGCCTTTTTCTTCTCTCTCCTTCTGTTCGTTGTATGAAGAAAAAGTATTTATTTTCATTTATCAAAGCCTTTTTTGTACCCTTGAGAGAGAGAAAAATTGCAGTGTCTGCAATTCTCAGTGTGCTTGTGTGTTTGTGTTTGTGTGTGTGTGTGTCAGGGGGATGTAGAGCAATGCCGGGGGTTATTATGAAGAGACTGAGATGCGACAGGAGATTCCTCTGATTGGGAATAAAATACCATCTTATCTATTTAAATAAACCCCACTGCGACTTCATCAACACACAGACACACACACACTATAAATAAGAAGGCATTTATAGAACAGCACAAGAAAGTAAAGACATTCACCGAATCTCACGCACACACAAACACTGCAGAACCCTGCAAATCTATGCATGTAAACAAACACGAGAGCAAATTCACAAAGGGATTTGTAGTAATTAAATTGCAATGATCGCCCTATTTTAGCTTTCACTTTGAAGATGAAAAAATAGTGAGGAAAAACAGTCCTAATAGAACATGAAAAGAACATATAATTATTCAAAGGAGAGTAGTTACTGTAGGAATACAAAATAAAATAAACAAATAAAAAGGTTTCATGCAGTCAGCAGAATAATGCAGAGGAATCATTAAAAACAAAATCATGTTAAACTTTGATTTTGATTCGCCAGTGGATTACTGGTGAGCTGCGCTGTGATAAACCAATCAGCTGTGATCATCCTGGCCTCCAAGACTAACCTGCTGACCTTTGACCTCTGGCCGACCTAAAGAGCAGAACCAACAAGAGACGTGCAAAAGATGCAGCCGAGCAGCACAAGTGTGTGTGTGACAGTAAATAGTGAGAAGAGGAACAGTGATGTATGTTGGTCCTGCAGAGTCTGCAGATGTTCACCCCAAGTGGTCTGATGCTAATAACGTTCCACTTTTTACAGGCCCTTTAATAACAAACTCAGCATAAGGAATTGGATTTATTTTTATCAATTAAAATCTTGAAAACGGCTTTGGATTGATCATTTTTGATTTGACAAATATATGAATATAGAAATATGTAGCAAAAGCACTTTAAAAAAAAAAACAGTTTTCTGACGTAAAGGTGTAATAGAGCTTGCTGCCCGTCACAGACATTGCATTATCAATATTCCATTTATTGCACCTGCTGTGCGACTTTTATGATGCTTTATTTGCACTATTTAATGTATCACACATATAAGTAATAGATAGATAGACTTGACGGAGCCTGTGGCCAAATTCGGTATTCACACAATTACCCCAGTGCAACATTAAACATGGATTATGGACAGTGCACACAAGCATCCTCGTGTGTGACGAATTCCTCTGATTTATTACTCTGAGGGGGGAAAAATGGCGGTTTGCATGTAGTGTTACAGCCTGAGGCCCCTTTGTAGAAACCCATTTCTTGTGATGGGTTCACTACCACTTTAAAAGTTGTACAGGCAGCATGTAATGCAATGCAGCATGCTTGCATCGCTCTTCCATGTTTGCTCCTCCTGCCCAGGTGTCTCCTCCCTCGCTCTCCCTTTCTGTCCCCATATGTGTATCAACCTTGAGCCAAATGAGAAAGAGAGCGATGAGGACGGTTCCTATATGTCACTTGCATGCAGTGAAATTTGAGATCTGGAGGAACTTCTTCTGGGAGTAAATCAAAAGAAATTCAATGCACAAATCCCCAGGCACCCCCACTCCCATCTGTTACATTTATAAGAAATGTGTATTTGACCTGACTGAACATAAAGTAACAAGATAAAAGAAAAGAAATACATTAAAAAACATTTATTTGCATAATGTATGACAATAATTCAAAACTAAACCCCCTAAAACATTCTTCACAGAGAAAAAAAATTTTTTTTACAAAGCATACAGCTTACATTACTGATGTTACTAAAAAGCGAGTAAGCAGCAAAGATCACACCGTCCTCTCTGCTGGAAAAAAACTGAAGATTTTTTTCCATGCTAGAGCGACTTTGGCAATACTTCACACAAAATACACACTCACAGTCTTTGTGTACAGCTAATGTGTACACAATGTATTTCTCTCCCTAGAATAGCTGCTCCTGGCGCACGCATTCGCTTTATGATTATAATACTGGTAAGACCGTGGACAGCAGGGTCGTGCCTCTGTTCAATACAGCCTTAATACACACACACACACACGCACGTACTCTCACACACACACGCGCGTGCGCACACACACACACGCACAGAGTAACTGCTGATTCTTGATCTTTCGTTGTCATATTCCCTCTGCAGCAGGAAACCTGACTGACACAACTTCTCTCATTGTAAAGACATCTTCTTCTTTCCTCGTCTTCTTCTAGCCCATTAAAAACATTATTTTCCCCCCTTTTTTCTTTTCTTGTCATGAATCTTTAATCAGCCTTTTCAAGTGAGTGGGCAGGCTGAGACACTGCAGAGCACTGACCCGGGCCACTAAAACACACACTCTGATGTCACTTATACAGTCGCTGCACAGGTTAGACCCCGTCCACATCCCAGGAGTACTCGAAGACTTGTGTCTGATCAGCAACTAACGCTCACAGTTCCGGTGGAATTCACACTTACTATTTCAATCTACATTCTGACAAAAGAAAGGATGTTGATAATTAAATCCCATTGTTTGGTATGTGGAATAGCTGCATGCAGAGCCTTCAATGTGTTTGCTCTCCTGTTTAGACTGAGAGGAAATCCATCAGCAGGAACCCAAGAGAGAGAGAAAGTGAAGTGAGGGTTGTGTACGAATGGTCTCTGCATCTCTTTCTTTGTCATGACACAAATGCATTTGCTTGTGCAGTCGTGCACTCAGCTGCACACATGAACACACACCTCCAACAGTAAATAAAGTAGTGCAGTCAGGTCACAATCACAGTAAGACACACAAACGACTACCATCTGTCTCTTTGTCTCTGCCTGTAGGAGTCAATGAGCCTCACTGGCACCAGTTCATACTACACTGCCCAAACACAATAACATTCAAGATCATGTTTTAAAATATGAAAGAATAAAATATCTGTGAAGGGGTACAGGCTATTCATTATTCCTCTCCCTCTCTCTTATCACTCCCTTGTTTCCTCTTTGGCCAAGTCCGTCCCTCCTTCTCTTCCTGTAAATGAGTGATTTATCAGCCTTAATTGCTGGCAGTGGTTCATGTGGTCATGTGACCGCAACATGACAGCATGTGATAAATACACCCTGAAAATTAAACCCTGCTTTGCAAACAGAAACACGCATTTCTTGCAGCGCATCTGCAGAGCGAGAGTAGATGCTGATAAAAATAGAATTGGTCTAAGAAAAGCATCGCTTTAGAAACAAAATCTCAGCTCACCATGTTCTTTAAAAGCAAAATGTTGTCGTAATAAAAGACATTTATCAAAGTGAGGCAAAGGGCAAAAGGGAAAAATGTACAATCAATAATGATAGACCAAGGAAATCTATTGTTATAAGTGTTTCACAACAGTGCCCCGTAACCACTGAATGGACATGAATGCACACACACACACACACACACACACACACACACACACACACACACACACACACACACACACACACACACACACATACACACAGCTTACAGTAGAATCTATCACTGTAGTTCACATGTGTTTCCTCCTCACAGGATGCTGACTGAAGGGCCAGCAGTGCTCAGTTCAAGCATCTTATTGTTACATGGAGCCAGTTCTCAACCACTGACCTTTTTATTCATCGCACTATACATTGTTAAAATAATGTATGAGGTGTCTCAGCCAGCTTCATTGTTTTGTGTTCCACACAACAGAGCTGTGTGTGTGATGTGTGTGTGTGTGTGTGTGTGTGTGTGTGTATGTGTGTGTGTGCGTGCGTGCGATACATGTTTGATGTTAGGAGACCTAACAAAAGCATTTATAAACTATATCAACAATGTTTGCGTGTGTGTGTAGTGACATGCAACTGCTAGAGGTACATTTAAGTATTTAATTGTGCATGTTGTGACTGATGACAGGGGTTCTCATCACCAGTAGTGCTGCGTATGTTCTGGCGACATCCTTGTGGTCCTTGATTATATACCGGCAGTAAAACACCTTTATTGCTGTGCTTTTGCTGCTGTCATGTGACAAATGCTTTTTCTTAAAGTAAAGTCATCTTAGGTTTTGTGGGTTCAAAATTGTAAAAACTAAATTAAACTTTAAGTTAAAATCAAGCAATCAAAATATGCAGGCAACATGATGTAAATATAGATTTTAACTACACAAAGAGAATATTTTCCAAACGTGTTCTCAGGCTGTTGCAGGCTGTTAATCATCCAGTTTAAATGTACTTTATGTAATGTTTTAGCTAGAGAAAAAAAAATTCTTGGGTTTTCTGCATCAATAGTTTTTTCCCACCAAAAAGGTAATATCTGAATATTAAAATTGGAATCCATTAATGAACTGCTTAGACTCAAACCTGAATATAACCTAATATCTTTTTATGATGAAACACATAATTCAGGAGACAGAATGAGAGAGACAGACAGAGAGGAGGGGCGAAGGCAGACAGTAGATAGAGGAGCATGGAGCCACTCTTACTGATACCTGACAGACTGTCTGTCTACCTGCAACATGTTACACCTTTGACCTCTGCAGGAGTCGTACGTATAATGGGACAAGACGATTTCACAGTTTGAACAACAACAGAAGCATCTATTGAGAACATAAGTCTGCGCCGCTTGTGTGTATTGAATTCTTTTTGGAGGTTTGCATATTGCATATATACATGCTTGTGTATAAACAGGTAACAGGGGGACCTCTGCACCTTCTCTTCCTCCTTCCTTTTTATTTGTCTGTATTAGTTAGCTCCTTCTTTGCACTTAAAATGAATGTCATCCAGCAGAAAATAGAGGCTGGAAGCTCAAATTCAGCACTTTCCCAGCAGCCTGGTTATTTATCAAACTAACAAGGAGAAGATGCATCCCGTTTCAGCCGGGCCCAGGAAATATGTGCCATTAAAGCCCAGAGCTAGTGTTTGAGAGCCAGGGAATAAAAGTGAGGGTGTCAGGGACAGGGGATGGACGGCATCGCCAGCAATATGGATGCGGAGAGACCTGCAGACACATTTATATAAGGGACAATAGATGCACTTCAGTAGAAGCGTGAGATGTGAGAGGAAATACTCTTACTGAGAGGAAACACACACACTCCGTCTACCGATGGCGCAGCCACAATACATATTCTGCATGTGCTATATGAAGTGCTGATTCGCTCATGGCTATAAAAGACAACCCTTTAGGGGATACAGAAGACATAGTTTGGAGCTCTGAATAAATCATGTACTGCAAGAGTGAGCTTAGTTTTAATTTTCTCTTGAGGAGCTGGGTGTTGAAACACGTCCTGAGGATTGTTAGTATTGTGCCGTGTTAACATCTCTATAGCATCAGGAGCTAACGCCGGAGTGTTGGAATTCAATTAGACGCTGGGTGCAACGCTAAGCAGCTAGCATTGGGTAGTCACCGCAGGGAAGAGAGGGGATGGTTACGCGAGGGGAGCGAGGAAGGAGTGTGAGTGGGTGTGTAAGGGGAAGGAGGCTGCGGGGAAGAGGAAGGCCCTGGGCTGCTGGCTGCGGTGATTCAGGGGAATACATTATATCACACTAACCTCCGGCTGATCACAAGTTCCTCTCTCAATCATGCTGTGAACACACAGTCACAACCTCAGGACAACAGTGGCTCTGAGGCTCACACACACACACACACACACACACACACACACACACACACACACACACACACACACACACACACACACTCATACATACATACAGTACACGCAGTGGTAGCAGCTTTTCAACTAACTATGTTTGAATAAAACAACACAATCCCGGTTTAAACAACTGAAATATCAGAGAGAAAATTGCATATTTAACATAAGTTGAAAAGAGGAGCGCGTTGATGTTAAGAGGTTTAGCTCAAGGGTGCAGTTTTGTCCTCAAGTATCATCTTGTCTGTGGTTAATAAGAAAGTAAAAACACATAACACATTTTTAAAAACAATCCAAACCTAAACACAGTTGTTCTGTGTTCAGTTTGTGTATCTTTAACGGCAGTGAGTGACATATTATTCCTTTTTGTTATTTCTAATCCAGACCCCAATTCTACTTGCTTCCTGTCTTTTCAGACCAGGCCTAATGATGAGCATACATCCTGTTCATATCCTCCCTGTCATTTGGATTTTCTGGATTGAGGGATGGCGTCTGTGTCGCTATCAAGACTGTAACAGTGTAACGAGTCTCACACTGAGCAGCTAGTAGTTATATATATCCCAGGCAGTAAATGGATAGTGAAGTGTCAGAGAATGGAGCAAATCCTTGTCGCTGCGAAACACAAAAGAACCCAACACAGCTGCAGTGTTTTATAAGTGACAATTCAATGTTTAAATTACCGGTGGGTTATTTATTGTTTATCATCTCAAATCATATTGTGGAATTTTGCTTCAGTATTAGAAATCATGACATACAGTTGTGTTAACTATGTTCATTATTTTAGTATTTTGTGAGAAGTTGAAATGCTGCAGTTTGATTCCCATTACAATATTGTCCAACATTAACTAGCCTAAACAGATATTATGATATGCATTGAACATCAATCTTCTGCATTATTGATATTTATATTTTTCAGCCAGTCGCATTTTAAGCTTTGATATGAACAAACATGTAATGACAAAAGCTTTTTAGGTGTTTCCATACACAGCCCATTTATCCACGCAAGCACTTAAATAAGTCCTCTCTTTCTTCCTTTTCCTTACACACTCACACACCTTGATGTGTCTGCGTGCATCTGTCCTTCCTCCTCTGGCGTGTACAAAAACTTGACCTGCCTGCTGTCAGCCACAGAGGCACCTTGCGTCCCTGTGCCCCCTCTCCCCGGAGTGGCCGACTCACCCCGTCACCACGAGGGGTAGACGAGTAGGAGGAGGTGGTGAAGGGATGACGGGGGATAACGGGAGAGAGAGGGGAAAGTGAGGTTTGGTGGGAGGAGCAGGGGGGAAGGATCGTGGAGGCGTGGTGGGCGGGGGCTCTGAAGATTCCTCTAATGTGCCCTCTCCACTCCCCTGCCTGTGACCTCAGAGCTCCTGACAGCCAGAAAGTGCTGAAGCATGCAGGTGTCTTAACGCTGCAGCCACACACATGCGAGCGCACAAACACGTGCTCCACTCCACACACACACACACATATAGATGCAGGTGTACTACCTTAGCAGCCTGCATTCTGTAATTTGTTACCTCTTCATCATCATCACTTCATTCCTCACTGTATCAGTACGTCACATATAAAATCATCGCATTATGCTGTCTATGTATAATTGGTCAACGGTATAAAAAATGGAAAGTGATGGAGTGCATAGCAAAGGCAAAACAAGCATGTGCTTCACAATGCTGAGCACACGAGGAAAGTAGAGTATACTGTCTGCTGCACAGTAAAATTAACCAATGCTGAGACTGTTGTTTCCTCTGTCCAGACTGTGCTGTGTAAAACCTGAGGTGTCCAGAGAGTGTCCTGTCCTGTTCTGTGTGTGTGTGTGTGTGTGTGGGTGTGTGTGTATGTGTGTGTGTGTCTGTGTGCGTGTGTGTGTGGGTGTGTGTGTGAGTGTGTGAGTGAGTGTGTGTGAGTGTGTGTGAGAGTGTGTGTATGTGTGTCTGTGTGCGTGCGTGTGTGTGTGTGTGTGTGTGTGTGTGTGTGGGAGGGGGATTAGGGTTAGAGAGTTGTATTACAGTGGTGATGAGTCGCCTGGCTGCGAGGCTGATACCTCAGCAGCACCCAGCATTGACCAGGCCTTTAAATAAAGCCTTCGATCATCCAGCAGCAGAGAAGGTCACCGCCTGCCTCTGGTTACCCTGCCTGTCTGTCTGCATCCATGGCCAGGAGCCCCTTTCTCCCTTTCTCCCTTTCTCCCTTTCTCCCTTTCTCCCTTTCTCCCTTTCTCCCTTCCCTCGCCTCCTCACCTCCGCCTGTTCTCTCACCCTAGCGTAAATGTTTGCATTCAAATCCAGGTTCCTTCCTGTCCTCAATCCCTTAACTCCATCCCTAACCCTTGCCTCGACTCCTTACATCGATCCTTCCTCTCCCTCTATTTTTTAACCGCCAACGTGAGAGCGCAACAAACTAGCCTTCGCTTTCCCTCCCTCACTTCATCATCCTGCACCATCCTCTGCTGTCCCTCCATCCGTCCATCTGCATGTCAGCCAGAAATAAAAAATAATGTAGTGTTTGTCTCCGCAGAGAGAGCTGAGAGAGTGAAGGAGGTCAAAGGGTCAAGCCAAAAGTTTTGGCATCATCCCATGAGCACTGCGCATGTCACCCTCCTGTCAATCAAACTGCACTGTCAGAGCCCCAAAGCAGAAAGCTGCACAACATCGCACACGACAAAGGTTGCCGGAGTGTTTGAAGAGCTAAATGTGAAGTAAGAAAAATATCTAATAATGAAACCCTCCCTAGTGTCTGCTGTCCCAAATGAGTGCTTCCTTATTACATTAAATCAATATAAAAGAGTGGACTATTGAAAATATCAAGATGTCATGGAGCTACAGATTTCAGGCTCCTGTTTGAATTGTTTTCTTCTGAAAGACGAACAGAGAGCAGGTAACAGGAAATGTGAAAATGTAAAATGTAAAATTACTATTCATATTTCTACGTTATTGACAACTACGAACATAAGTAAACGATTAATTCAAAGATAAAACATTGTGCAGCAATTCTGTTCCGCATTTTCAGTATTATTTGTATTTTTATATTAAAGTATATATCAAATTATTTGCTTGGATGCAACCCATTTTGGTTTTTTTAAATATAAAGTGGACTTTTAGGGTATAAAGTTGAATGTAAATAAAATAATGAAATATACCTACATTAATTCTGACAACCTGGTTGTAATGGATCAGTTACTGAGTGTGAACATTATGTGTTGTATTTTGATAAACATACAGGAGATCATCACACTTCTGCTACACTGACCATTTAGTATTTTTGTTTATATTTTCACATTTCTTTAATTTGACATTAGTTTTAGATATTTTAACAATGTATATGACATAGATTAATTTGTGCTGTAAAGTAAAAGAGTGTCAAAGATTAAAACCTGAGCAGGACAAGTTACCTCAGACTCCAGGGTGGTAGGACGGAGAAGTCATAGCTCTCGATCACAGATGGAGGAATTTTCTTGACGTCCTGCGAAAACAGGAAACAGAAATGTGTTAAAAACCCAGCGTGTAACACAGGAAACTGCTGTAGACAAAAACACTTACTTAATGCATATTACATTAAGTAATAGTGTTCATGAATTAAGAAAGAAAGAGCAAAGCTAAAGCAAAGAGTAATATTATTCTTTTTTGAAAAACCAATACAACTTTATCTGAACAATAAAATTGTGACCTATTTCTTTTCTTCAAAAATTTACATATATCTGAATTCATAAAAGGTTGAACATCAAACTTTTAAATTCAAGGCTAACAATTTAGATTAACAGTTTCAAACATTTCATATTTTTAACCAAACAGACAAAGACATCAGTCATTAGATTTAAATGAAAAGTTTCTAATTGTTTTGCAATTTGGCTTATTATCATTAATACATGTTATGCACACTTCTAACACACACACACACACACACACACACACACACACACATTGCGTGGTCAAAAGTATATCTAAAATACATTTCAAGTTGTAACATTATGTTACTACAATGGTTAATAAAACACTGTAATTCTATAACCACCCTTTCCTCCATTCAAAACGGTCAATTTTGAAGTGCATTATTTAAAATAATTAACAAAAATACAGTGTAAATGTGTAAATGGAAATTAATGTCAGGTCCGTTAGTTTACGAGGACCATATCTAGACGTTTACATTGATTTGGGGTTTATGCATGTCTGAGGTTTGTGTAAGGATATAAAATATGTACACATGTTAGATTATGGATAAAGAAAACCTGCTTTAAAAACCAAATGACGAATCATTCTGAAAAACCTTTTGCTGGGTTTCAGTGGAACGAAATGAGGCGAACGAGCGACAAAGTATATTAATGCCCCCCCAATCCATCTTTAAGCAACAATGAGGGCCATTCATTTCCCTGTAATCCGATTCACACTGGTGCCAAATGGACTCTGACCCATTCAGCTATACAGGAGCTCACAGCACACAAGTCTGCCGTCACCTGAAAAATGCTCTGACAAATCAATATGGACAGACCAGACTCTCACATGTTCCTATATAGTTGAGAATGTACAGTTGCAGCCGCAAATCAATCTGCACATAATCACACACACACACACACACACACACACACACACACACACACACACACACACACACACACACACACACATATGTAAACACAAACAAAGATATTGATAAACACACCATGCCAGAAACAGAGGAACATTTACACACGCACACACACACACACACACACACACACACACACACACACACACACACACACACACACACACACATATGTAAAGACAAACAAAGATATTGATAAACACACCATGCCAGAAACAGAGGAACATTTACACACACACACACACACACACACAACATGGCAACGGGTTGTGGGGTCAAGGCCTTTCCCAGGTACAAATTAAAGGGAGAGGAGAGACTTTGGAAGAGCTGAACAACACTGTGGGTCACCTTGCCTGGCTAAGAGATCAATGTCTGTTTGACTAGCTGAGAGAGAGAGAGAGAGACAGACAGACAGACAGAGAGAGAGATAGAGAGACAGAGAGAGAGAGAGACAAACACAGAGAGAGAGAGAGAGACAGAGAGAGAGAGACAAACACAGAGAGAGAGAGAGAGACAGAGAGAGAGAGGGAGAGAGACTAACTGCAGCAGAGGGGTAAATCAACTCTCTCGCTTCATTGAGATGCAGGTAAAACACACAGGGGTCGGGCTTGCTTCCAGCTCCACCCTGCATAACACAAACGTGTGCATGCGCAGACTTAAACACGCACACATTGACAAACATAATGCACTCAGTTTCCAAACACCAAACACCCTCGCCACGTCCGCTGCGGTCCATACACCACTCCACTGACTCTGTGCCCTGCAACTCAACTCACTGTTGAAAACATCAACACAGCCTCAGCTATGTTTATCCGTGAGTCAGAATATTGTGATCACATATAATTAAAACATAATTAGCTTTCATCTATTGCCCTTTAGTGATGCATTCTGAGGAAAGCTTCTTATACGAGCAAATGCAAATCTAATGTTTGAATTCTACTGCAACATGCACGAGACACATTACATGTGCCCGTGCACGTTCTTTTACAGCTGAGCATTTACAGTAATCTCAATTCAACACAGGACTATAGGATTGGATTCAGACAATCACATTAACTTCTCTCTGCCCATGCTTCCATTTACTGGGGAAAAAGAATCACAGTGTAAAGCCAATAAAATACATACAGAGGCAGCAGCACACACCTTCTTTACAGCTGCTGCATTCTTACCACATGCACAGCCACAACAGGAGCGGACAAGTTAAATTATTAGGGTTTCAGATAAATGACACATAACTCAGGACACTGCAAGACAGAGAGAGAGAGAGAGAGCGAGAGAGAGAGAGAAGCTCTGGCATTGCGGGTCTAGATGATGGACGGACCACAGAGGAACATAAATGCAGCTGATTTAAATCAATTTAAATGTAAATGTTTATCGCATGGAGTGATGCAGATGCGGATTGAGTGGAAGAGATTGAAATTGTTTCCTCTTTTGAATGCGAATATGTTTTGGACCCTTTGGGGGAGCTTCTCATGGGGAAGGGAGCGCTCACTGGGAAGAAAAGAAATGAACGCACACAAAAAAACGTTGTATTACTAAACAAGACATGAGGCTCCAATTGTTACCACATCATTTTTAGTAATACAAAACAAATAGTTTTTGATTCAGCGATAGTCATGGAATGATAACATAATGGATTGAATATATTATTATTACTGACACCTTAAGGTAATAATGCTTTTTTCAGGTAGAGTTTTCAGAAATAAACTGTTTTACTGCTCTACTGATTATAAGAAAACCAACTCTTATTATAGCAGTGATAACTCAAAAAATAGGAACTATTGGAGCACCCTGAGCTGTTCAATTCATTAGGGCATTACTGGTAAAGAAAAAAATAATGCAGCTTGAATTGTTTGAGCCTTTGGCCTTTTGAGTTTTTCTGAGCTAAGTGAGACTATTTACCTACATTTATTTAGATTTCCTTTTGATTGACACACGCTACAAGCCTCACAATGTCATGATACCATGACTCATTTCTATAGATATAATGCACTCAGTTGAAGCAGATACCACCCTTCCTCCACAAGGTCAAATAAAAGACAATGCTGGCTGGTTATTGAGCACTCTCACAAATAGACACTAAAAAGTGCGCACAGCCTTTGTCCTATTAATTTTGAGGCATTAAAGTGACGCACATGATGATGATTCAAATGTCAATACTGATAAATTTCCAAGTGATTTCCCATAGTTGACCTGAAAGAGAAAGTCCAATATTGTGACAGCAGACAACTACATTATCTTTAATAACCTAATCATTGAACAGACTGCAAATGATCACAGTGCAGAAGTCAATATAGTGGGCCAGAGAATAGAATTACAGCCGTGCTAATAAGATTAATAATGTGGCGTGTCTGTATGCTATATGTACTCACTTTTTCATACCGCACAAATGAAACAGAGGAGGCAAAAAGGCAGAGAAAGAAGCAGTGAATCTGGCAGAAGGTTGAGAAATGGGGAGGCAGCGCTGAAATATTGTTTCCTGTGCCTTCTGTCCTCCTTCAACACAGGAAGTGAATCAGTGTGACTGAGTCCTCCAGCTCCTTGGTGTGTTTAGAAGTCAGGACACACACACACACACACACACGCACTCACACGCACGCACACACACACACACACACACACACACACACACACACACACGCAGAAAATATCCCACACAATTTCCACCCGTTCAATGATCAGCACTTTTCCCCTTTGTCATTCTACACATTGAGTAACGAAGCTCAAACACTGGAAACGTACGAACCATTACAAAAAGCAGACGTCTGTCCCCAAAACATTCCAGGTAAGACTGTCCTGAGTAAAATCCTGAGACTCCACCGAAAACTCAGCTGACCCTATCTGCCTCACAGAAGAGAGGGGTGCCATGGAAGAAGAATAGCATCTCCAGTTCTAGGTTATAACACAAATGTAATTAAATAGCACACTATATTGACCTAATCAGATAGGAAGGCCATAAATTAGTGGACACATGCTCACTAAAAGGCCTTCTCCTCTCAGCTACGACGCATCTCTGATCGTTTATCATCTAAAAGGAGCAGGAAGGCAGCCAGCATCCCCCTCCCCTCCCTCCACTCCCTCCTCTCTCTCTATCTATCCCTCTTGCTCTCTATCGCTGTCTCTCACTCACTTTTAATCACAGAGAAAATCATTCCTCCAGGCATGAGAGGATCATGCTCTCCCATCTTGTCCCTCACTCTGGGCTTGGGAGCTATTGCAAGTCAGGTGTACATGTGTGTGTGTGTGTGTGTGTGTGTGTGTGTGTGTGTGTGTGTGTGTGTGTGTGTGACACTGTAGTAAAGGAGAGACACAGAGTCTGTTCAGTCTTGGACTTCAACTTTGCGTTGAGTCACACCACCGCTGGTGCATTTTCAAGTTTCCATGAGCCACACAGACAAAAACAAAAAACATCTCCTCCTTATGTTCATACACACATCAAGCCCCCAGAATCGCAAAGGTCCTGCAATCAGAAAAGATCATATCTACACACACACACACGCACACATGCACGCACGCACGCACACACACACAGACACACACACACGCACGCACACACGCGCACACACACACACACAGTTGTGGCAGTGACCTTGTATGGCAGCCTAAACCAGAACACAGCTTTTATCTCAGCCATTCTGCTCTTTTGGATGCACTGAGTTCATCAGGCTGCATTTAGGAGGAGAGTTTCAGTCGAGCAGAGGGAGGTTTTGGAGCTGTCAGTCGCTACAAAACCAAATTACTCCAAGTGCCTCCTGTGGCTTTTCCCTTCTTATCAGCATTTATACGAGTCAAATAAAAGATATTTACACTGAAGCGTAAGTGGTGGATTGCCTAAATACCTCGCATGTCATATCCACAGCTACATATTACTGTGACCATTTTTAGTCTAACCAGAAACTAGACAATTGTTATTATATCACCGCAGTATTATCATAACGCGTTTGCCTGCAGAAAGTTTATTTTTAGGCGGCATTATTATCAGGGCGTCAAACTTACAAAATTAGACATATTTGTGCATATTCGTACATTTGATTATTTTGCCATCTAGACCTTTTTCTCTGGTCGATTTTAAGTGAAACTTTCTCCGGACAATATACAACAAGTGGACAGCTACCGAGTAAAAAGTGCAAGTTTACTCTAAAATCAATCATTAACTCAGAATTTTCTAGGACAGCTGCAGCACAAATATAATAGGCCCTGTGGCTAAAGTTAATTTATTTCTGAAATACTAAGCTTTGTGGTCCGATTGTCTTAGGGTTTTTTAAAGAGAATTTAAAGAGTGTTCTGTCTTTAATTACGCAACAGGTGAAGAGCGTCCCTTTCTTGAGAAGCAAAATAAGAAAAAGAAAATACTTTCCCCGTGCATTTTTCAGCGGAAAAAAGAATGAAAACGCTTAATGAGTGAAGGAATAAAACGAGTTCAGTGCATACATCCGAACTGGGCTTGATGCTGGAGCTGTTCTATTCTAATTATGCGCCTTGTGCGCAACATCTGCGTCGCGATTCAGTCCAAACTCAATGTGTATGAACAGATGTTTACGTGATGACACTGACAGTTACTTCTTCTGTTTATATTTCAGTTTAGATTTAGAGGAGATGAAAGGGTTGAAATAGTGTGGTGTCGCCTCAGAGACACAACCAACATGCACAACTAAAGAGAACAAAAATAACAAACATTATCCGGAGAATATATTTGTTTCCATTCATGAAGGTTTATTGATGAATGGTGTTTTTATTAAATTCCATTTTTAAAAGTGAGCACGATGTCTGCCAGTTCATCGTAATGTCAAGGCGATACATTTGACTGTTTAGAAATCATCACAAAAGACTTGGTGCTTTGCTTAATTTCATTTCCACTTCCAAACAGTTCAGATTATTTTCCGAATAACACCCATATGGGTTCTGGGTAAACGTAATGTTCCTTAAATGAAAGGAAGACACATTAACAACGAATTGCAGAAAGAACAGATCATTTGTTTTTTGGCGTGACAAAGTTGTCTTTTTCACATGTATTTCAATAAATGCATCACACTCTGCTTCTGTTCTGTTCGAAGCGTGTTATCCTCAGCCCCACTTGTTGATCGCAATAATCTATTTGCATTTGTCAAGAAAAAATATAATTGTTTCTATTAAATTGTCTGATGTTGCTCACCTTGATATAATGTTGTCCGAGATATACGTCAATATTGTGTATAAAGTTGCTTTATTCCACAATGTTATTTTCCTCACAGGCTCCAAAAGCAGCTTGTATAAAATTCGGGGGGAACTTTTATGAAAGTGACGGAGGTTCACAGTTTTTTACAAATAAATCCCAAAAGGAGATGAACAATGCAGTCATTGTATAATACAATCATCATACACACAAAAACAAGTAAAAAGAAAAAGGTAAAAACACCATCCGTACATGACCAGCATGCATGGCTTCACATAACTGTTACAGTCTGACACCACACTTCTGCTGTCTGGATGTCTTTGATATGACAAATAGGATGGCTGATATGAAAATGAGTTCATTCATATCCAATATGAATTGGCTTTAAACTAAAAACTAAAATAAATGTACAACTAAATAAAGCTGCTGTGCCTGAGGTTGTTGAATTTCATAAAACTATTTTTGGGTAAAGGGGACAGGATGGACGAGGTGCATGGGGAGGCTGTAAGAGCGGACTCAGACAAGTGTTAAGTCATTTTAAGCAGTTTATCTAATCGCGAATTGTACAGAAATCTTTGAAAATATTTGTGGAAACCATATTCTTATTCAATCATTTAAACATGCATATATCTATATTAGTAGCCAGATATCCTTTGAAGGTGATGAAACAAAATTTAAACAAGACCCTCGCCATGAAACCCAAAAAAATATTGAAATACAGAAAGGTGTAAAAACCCGTTTGTCCTTAACTAACGCAACTTAAACAAAACTTAAACTCAAGCACGCACAACCTATTTTTTTTTTTTAGCTGCGTGCAAATTAAAAGTTTGTTTTCGGTTTCATTGTGAGGGTCGGTCATTAAAACTTATCGGCGCCGAGACTCACATGAAAAACTCCGGGGATGAAGGGTTGTTTTCACTGCTGGATGCTCCGTTTTCTCTGAAGCCGGTGCTGATCAGCTTCTCGTATTTCTCCTTGTAGGCGTCCCTCTCCCTGGCCAGCCGGGAGATCTCCTGCTTGAGGTGGTCCACCTGCTGAATGAGATGCGTCTTCTCTCCCTCCAAGACATGCCGCTGCTGGACCCGCTTGTACCGGCAGGACTGGGCATAGCCTCTGTTCTTTAGCGTCCTCCTCTTCTGTTTCAGACGGATCACCTCTTCTTTGCTGACCCCCCGGAGCTGCCGGTTCAATTCCCGCACTGACATTGTCACCAGCTGCTCGTCCGAGAACCGGTCGTCCAAGCGCAGGTGCTGGTGGTTTCCCCCCACGCTGCCGCCGGATTGAGACCCGGAGGACGGGTGGTGTGCCCCATTGTGGTGGTGGTGGTGATGGTGGTGGTGGTGGAGGGGATTCCCGTTCTGAGCTGCGGCTGCAGCGATAACCGCGGATACCACGGCGGCCGCTGATCCCATCTCCTCCCCGGCCATGGCGCCTCCTGTCCCGGCTGCGCCGCCGAACTGCTGCCCCCTGGCATAGCCATCGAAGGTCTGGAGCTGGTGACTGCTGCTGATCAGCGCCTCTACGGCGTCCTCTGGGCTAAAGCCCAGAGCCTCGGGGTTCAACTGCTGTTGGTACCCGGTCATCCAGTAGAAATCCTCCAAGTGTCCCTTTTGCTCGCTCCCTGATCCCGGACTGGGCGCCGAGAAGCTTGGCGAGGGGGGAACCGAGCTGCAAGGCGTGCTCATCGGGGTGGAAGATAGGGATCCCCCGGCGACCAGGCGGCTGCACTGGCTGATGCTGCGATCGGGCTCCACCGGCTCCTTTTTCACTTCAAACTTCATCAGATCGAAGTCATTAACATATTCCATGGCCAGGGGACTGGTGGGCAGGTCGGAGTTGCTCATTGCCAGCTCTGATGCCATCCTCTTGCTGTTGACAGTCCTCCAAAGGGGGTGAGGAGCACCTGTCAAAGTGGGCTGCTGAGACACGCACTGAGCCAGCTTGATTTATTTATTTATTTTCTTCAAAACCGGAGAAAAAGTGGATTTTCACGCACTAATTGCGCAGCGCAGGTTTTGGTTTTGTGAGTCGATAAGTTTTTTTTTTCTTCAGCCTGTGTTGCACAGACGCATTGGAGCAGCGCTGTTTCCTCCCTCTCTCCCAGCGTGCGGGTGTCTGAGCGCCGCTGTCTGTGTTTCTACCATTTAACACTTCATGGCTCCTTTTAGGATTAGTGCGCCAATTTGAGGAGGTTCACGCACGTGTCCCGGGCAAATAGTTGCTTTGTGGAGAAAAAAACCCTCCACTCTAAGATTGATAGATATTTTTCTCAGGCATCAGTCAGCCGACGAGTTAAAAAGCATTGCTTAGTTTTATAGGCACCCTGACGTCAGGACTGAAATATGAAATTGACTGAGACTCAGCCAATGAGGAGCTCAGCCTGGGGACGTAATTAGCATAATAGTATAGAAACCAAAGTTTTCTGAACTGTCCAAGCCCATTAACAGATTGACACATGACACGTAATATTAATTCTTTTGTCACTTTGAATGGAAAAGAACAAAAGCCAGTAAAATAAAACAGATTATGATGATTGACACAAGAAGCCAGACGGTAAATATGCAGGTGTATGTTTCTTAGATTAGCAAATCGTTATGATTTCAACATATATTTAATGTGTATCCATCCTAATATTAATCACTTGACATTTCATTTAGATTTATAAATAAGAATATTTTTTGTCAACAATAGTTTGTTTCAGAACTGTCTGTTGTTTAGTCAGGCATTCTTAATCCAGCTCTCATTTAGTTGATAAAGCAAGACTTTGCACAGCTGTATTTCATATAGGCAGATTTATAATTAAAGATGTAAAACTCGGATCAGACAACACAACGTTTCAGTCACGCTACCCAAACTTTTTAGAATGAAATGCATTTTAACGACTTTCACTGAGCGATAGATAAACAGTCGATATTCCACATATAATCGATAGATAAACGGTCGATATTCCACATATAATCTCAGAAATAGATTAATACAGCGTGTCGTTGTGAGAAGAAGGTGAACGTGTTTGAAGAGAGCGTGCCCTGGGTCTGGTTGAATGACATTGTTTGGAAACCCAACGTCGCCACCTTTCGGTATAAAACCATATTTCATGTGGCTTTTATCAGGGTCTCGATGTGTCCGATACACCAGCTGTGTGCAGATTGTATTCTGATTATTGTAAACATCTTTTTGTTGTTGTTGATCCATTTGCCCTTGTAGAGCATCTTCTGCTCGCTGTCAGACTTACTGAAGCTGATTTCACAGGACACACATTTACTTGCACAACTCTTTATGACAAAAGGAACATTTATGTTCAAAACAAATTGAAAAAAACAAAATTACCTTAAAAATAAAATCTACATAAAAATATCTTCCTTAAGGAGAAATGATTATTTTTTGTCACAATAAAAGCAAGTCCTTGTCAAAATAAAATATTTGTTTCTAATGGAATACTCTGTAGTGACAACATCTCCATCGGTGTCCTTCTGGAGTCTGTAGTCTCAATCCCATGTCATGATCACAGTCTCTCTCCTGCAGCACATTTCTCAGGAGTGGTGGCACATAAGAACAAACAATAAGGACGACTATACACAGAGGACTTGAGAGTAAATAAGAGAACTCTCCCTGGAACATGTCACATGGGGAAGCTTCAGAAAACTACAAAGCCGCCAGCAGATAATCCAACTCCCCGGTGTCTCAACGCAAGTAAATATTCTCTTGGTCCCTGTGACTGTTCATGGGGACTTAACGTTAAACAGGAAGGATAAACATCGTGTTTTATTCATTAGAACACACAACAGAGGCCCCTCTGATGCTTTTGAATAAATATTAAACAGATGAGGTGTCCCCTCTGATGCTACTATATGCTGTTGCTGTTGTAGTGTAAATTGAGACTGGTAGTAGTATATACAGTAGGAGTAACAGCAATGCATTTTTTTTGGACAGGAGGTATTGCTTTTTATACAGTTATTTGTATATGTCTTTTAACTTATCATGACGTTTAGTGACTGGGAAACTATGTCATACATGAGGAAGGTAGATAAACACAAGAAAGTGAGCCAAAGTCATCCTATAAAAACTGGCAAAATGACATAAAACATCATCAAAATGATAATTGCTCTCATAGTACATGTACAACTGTTTGTCACACAACTCACCAACAAACACAGAGTGCAGTTGATGTAGTTCACACACAGCTCCATATTTGAAGCAGCAGTGGACACTAGCTGCTGTGTGAGCTCTGGGTTTGCCAGATCTCTTAAACCAGGATTTATCGGCCCGGGAGCCTCAAGGGTTAACAAGCAGAGTCCAGAGCCAATGCATCATGTGTTACTGAGGGCTAATAGTCCTGTATGCACCTATTCTGTCTCCCTTTGGAGTTTCATGTAGGCAGCTCATTCCCACAAAGTTTACTAGTGTCTTTATTTTATCGGGGATGATTTCTTTCCCTACACTATACAAGGGTTGCACTCAGGCATATATCATAACATAAGCGTATACAGCAGTAGAGTACCACTTATACATTGTTAATACAGGAAAGTTAAGTGCTTTTGTAAACCAATTTGATTATGACTTATCTAAATATATTGAAATAAATGGCAGACAACAAAAATCAGATAAGACAACATGAGATCAGTTGTTATTTCTCTCTCCAAATAAATTCAATTAGGATAAAAGTTAAGTTCCAGGTGCATTGAATAGGTTCATTGAAGTAAACATGGAGGCTGTGTTCACTTACTATAAGAATCACACACCAACACCAATATACCAACCAAATAGAGTGAAATACTAATATGTGTGTCAGTTTGTGAAACCAGAACCTTACAGTCCAGTGATGTGTGAATGAAAACATGCAACCTTTGAGGCCGGGTGACTCTTTTGTAACGCTGCTAATGCTCTGGCCTTAGAGTACAAGCCAGCTCTGTGTAAATAGTCTGGCCCCTACATGTGGAGCCCAGCTACAATACGTGTTAATGAGACACTGTCTGACCTTTCAGAGTTCACCCCAGGAGAACACTGATGCATCCTGGGTAAAGGATAACCGACGCTCCTGAAGTTCGTCGTGATTTAATGGTACAGTGACTTTACTAATTGTTACATCTATTAAAAACATCCTCATTACAGCATGACTTATGTGCTACGTTGCAATAGACTTCACTTTTATTTTCAGCATGCTAACCTTTTGTTTGCCTCTGGGGTTCCCTGAAGATGTGCATTTACAGAGGATGTGCACAACTTGTTGTTTGTTAACCACCTTTGTAAAATAAATGTTTTGCTTTCAGGTGAAGAAGCAGGAGCGACTTGTGAGGTTTGTAAAACAAATAACAAGCAGAAATACAATTTGTTGAGGACAAATATGGCAACTTGCACACCACAATATGATCTTATGCTGTATACAATATTATCACAAAAAAGACAGAAGGATTGAGAGCATTGAGAAGAAAAAACTAATTAAAGCTCACTTTATGCATCTGCAAGATAGGCATTTTATAAACCCACTCACACTATTCAAAATCTTAAGTGTGCCAAAAATAGCCAAAGACATTACCATATTTAACAGACAGTAACTTAAATAAAATGACAGAAATTAAACTAAAGGATTTCTGCATGACCAAGATTATGCCTTATAATCATTCATTACATTCCCAATGGGAGGTAGGCTTCATATTCATTTTCAATCCCTGTTTAATGCCATATATTAAACTCTGGTAGCACCCCAAATGGGGGACAACCAGACAAGTGGGCTCAGTGGGCTCATCTGAGACACATTTAATTAGCAGGACAGAAAATGAAATGTTGCGTGGGGTCTTAACTAACTGTTGTATCTTTTCTAATAGAATGAGGAGCTGTGAGAAGCTATTACAAGGAGGAGCATGAAGAACGGTACTCTTTCCTCTGCCAGTGTTTTATAAGGGGGAATAAAAAAATGCATATTAAGATAATAAGCTCCCACATCACAGAAACAAAGTGCCATATTTGCAAAGTGCTATTACGTTTGAGAGAACAGGCTTCGTCTCTCTCTCTCTCTCTCTCTCTCTCTCTCTCTCTCTCTCTCTCTCTTCCACTATCTCACTGTGCTGTTCTCCAACCCTGCCCTAATCAGACTTTTACAACCTTTTCGATTAATTTACTTGGTAGCAAGAGTTTGAACTGTCTGTTTATGTGTGGAGTTGAACGTCTGCATGGTTAATGGAGGAGAAAAGGGCCCACAACAAGTGATTACCTTATAGTATGCCCGTGTGTGTACATTTACAGAGAGATTGAGGAACAGAGAAAGACAGGACATGGGCTGACCATTAATATATTTATATAAAGGACTGAGGTCCCTCTGTTGTTTTTGCTCCGATCTAGCACTGCTCTTTAAACTCCACAGTGGCAGTGATGTCCAACACCGTCAATCACCCTTAAAGCCTCAAAATGGAACTATTATGCAGAGTAAAACCCCAGAGCAGTGTAAGATTCAGATTCAAATGACTGGATGCTCTTGATTAGAAAACCACGTGAAAACTCTCTCTCTCTGGCTCTGTGCCTGCCAGGAGGATGCTTCAACCCGGTAATTGGCCACAATGAGCAGACTTGCATGTGTCAAACTCTCCTCTTCACATCTGGTTATTGTCTCTCACAGCAGGTGGACATCACAGGCGTCGTCTGAGCGGTCTCATCTGCTCTCTGTCTCTATGTAACATGGGATGCACTGCTATTATACTTTAAAAACCAGCAAAACTGCATGCACTGTTTGAAATATGAGATTTCTAGTGGGTAACATGAGGAAGAGATGTGGTCCTTCACTTAGCGCAGTCTGTGAGTTAATGATTTTCAAGGGCTTTCTGAATACACAAATATGTGAAATTGGACAGCAAGAGGAAATAGTTGATTGAAGAGGTTTGAGGTTCATGAATGTAATCATGTTCACACAAAAAATTATGTGTGAATCGTATGGAACCTGAGCTCATCTTCTCTCATTAGACACACACTGCTACATTATTGGCCTCATTAGCCATCCCCACCGTGAATCACCCAGCATGTGGAGGAGCAGGTAGAGGAAGTCAACGCTCACAAAATAACAAAAACAATACAAAGCTATTGGCTTTTCCTCACAGCTTATGGTTTCTTTTTATTGCTAATGACTGATATTTTCTATTTTTAGGTGCATGCGTGAACACAGTGTTTGCAGGCTTGACTTCCAGTATACACATGGCATGATGATTCATGTTGCAGTTGGAGGTTATGAGTTGTTATTGATGTGGCTGGTATATGCACCGTGCTATGTGCTCTCTGCAACTGTTCACTGTTATTAATGTCCACAGTTTCCATTCTGTGCTGTTATTAATGCGACTCCTATGCATAAAGAGTTTCTCCATTAGTCAGAGTCAAACTGTGTCACACAGAGAAGAGGTGCACAGTGTCCTCTTCCTCTTTACCCTGCTTCACCTCTTCCACATCGTCCTCACCTTGATCCAAACGATAATATAGCACACACAAACAAATAAATACAGCAGCTCTTCTTGAGTCCACAGATTTACTTACCATGACTAAAATTACTTCAGTGATCCGGTGACTCAAGAGTTCTCTGATTCATTTAATTATCTTACATCTAAATATGTAGTTCACATAATGCGAAAAGCAATTAATTGAGCAATGGATTTGTCAACTGACAAATAAGTTATGGAAAGGACCCTTCAGAGAAATCAATCGAAAGATAAAACAAAGGGTAACTATTTTTCTCTGTAGGATCCTTTCTTTAATGTTGTGCCACACTTAAAATAACAATCTGAGTGAGTGGGTCAGTGGCATCTTTTTTATGGAAACCACATTGACAGTGCGCAATTGCCCAAAAACATGGTAAAATAGTGTCCAGATTAAAAAAATTCTGAAGTTACCCGTAATCAACTAGTTGAGCCAACTTTTAGTATAGCCTCAAAAAAGAAAGAAAAGAAAACCTTAAAAACTGAACTGACAAAATAATAAATAATAATTAACTATTTGTAGAATACCCTACACACAAAAGCAGGATAGTTCACATACTTGTTTTTTCTCATACAGACACTCACACATTGAGTCTGTGTGTGTTTTTCCAGAGGCTGAAGAGGCCACTGGCTCTGTGGAGATCAGTCCAGACAAAAGTGAGGTGGTGCCACATTACAGATACAGGCGTCCACATGGCTAACGTTGCTTCTCTCTCCTCTGAAGTCTTTCCACACATGCTTTCATCCCTTTGGAGACACTAAGAGAGTCAACCAAAAGAAAGATGAGAATGTAAACACCTCTGCATGCAGTGTGATTTAAGATTATTGCAGATGAATGTAAATATTAATTGTAACCTCCCCTTGATAATCCCCTCATCTGTTCCTCAGAAATGGAATAATCATTTGGCTATAGCTCTTAGTGAGCAGAGGAGTGTGTGAGGGAGCAAGCGAACTAAAGACACATCTCTCTGCGTTGTTCTGCACTCTGTCAGAGAGGAAAATGCAGATACACTACAGCCCACAGGGCACCACAGCCTCATACAACAATCCTTTATATCTCCACTAGATTAATGCCAGGAGACAAATGCACTTCCACTGGGATATTCACTTCTCTGGGGGAGAACGAGGGAGGAGAATGAAGGGAAAAGGTTGATCGTTGCTGGCCCGAGGGATGAGTGAAGCGGGATGATGAGCAGGCTTCATGTAATGGTTGGACTTTTGATTATGGCAATATTGAGTGTGGAAATGAGATGTTTATCAGATGTGGTTTTGAGGGAGAGGCGGGAGGAGCGAGGGAGCAGGGGGAGGCCTCGGATAAGCGTTAATCTGGCTGCTAAATGGAGGGTTTGACATGTTGTGTCTGTCTGGAGAGCCCAGTGGGACACATCCACTCTTCATCTCCTCTCTACACACTTTGATCAAGCTCACAAGCGCTCACAATTAGCACCTCGGTATGTTCAGAGGAAAATGCAGGAGTATTTGGAGAGTGATATATATATATATTTCTGATTCTAACTAAAAGAAAGATTCCTGAGAACGACACATCATTCTGGGGGAAAAGGAGGTTATGACAGCAAGAGGGAGTAAGATGAAGAGGAGAGGAAAGTATCTTTAAGCTTTTCCTAAAAACGCACAAACAGACTTAGTAAGAGTTAGTCATGGTTCTTTGCGCACTCACAGTAGATTTGGATGCTTACACTGGAGCAGAGACACCCTTCCTGTTGCTTATCCGCTTCCTGAGCCTCAATTTGTATTGAAATCCCTCACAGGCAATTATCCATATGCGAATGGTGTACTTACTCTAAGTTTATATAAGTTTCTTTCTCGGTAAGCCGCACCATTTTCATTTCAAAACTCTGATTACAATTTCGGAGTTTATTGCGACGAGAAAATGGCAAAAATGAGTGCTCATAGTTAACACAGAGCATAAAATCCAGCAGGACCTCTGGCTGGCTGTATAATTTAAAAGATTGAATAATCTTTTCCTGACGGGATGTAGAAAATCCCTTTGCAGGAGGAGAGAGACGTGGGCAGTAGTTGGCATCTATGTGGTCAGGAAGACATTTTGTTGAGTACAGTGTTGGCAGGCAGGAGGAACCCCCGCCAC
The DNA here is from genome assembly GCF_009769545.1 of Cyclopterus lumpus. Lineage (NCBI taxonomy): Eukaryota > Metazoa > Chordata > Actinopteri > Perciformes > Cyclopteridae > Cyclopterus > Cyclopterus lumpus. Next base: position 14,632,135 of record NC_046971.1, on the reverse strand, counting down.
AACTCAACCCCCACTTCCTCACCCACCTCTCAGGCTGTCAGGAGTGTCATATATCTGGGGGATATCTGAGGGCGAGGGAGATCGCAGCCCAATTACGGGCTGATAACTAATCAATAGGCCACTTATTCCTACAGCAGGAAGTAAAGGAATGGGCCCCTGGGACACGTAGTTCAGATTACTCTCCCCTCAACATGGGACATCCACTAATGATGAGACAGAAAAAGACGTGGAGAGAGACAGAAAGATGGGGGATATTAAAGAAGAAAAACTGGGCGGGCAGAAGCTGAAGTGTAACACAAACACAGAATAAGGAGAGAAAGAGACGGTGACAGAGAGTAAATGGGGCACTTGTACAACAAAGTCCATATTCAAATAGCAGTTTGTTGAACTAAGCAGTCGATGTACAGTAAACACAAACTAGATCTAGATTAATTTACTGGTAGGTACTTTAAAGGGTTGGGTCACCCAAATTACCATCACCAACAAAAACAACTTTGCATTTATTGGAAATTAATAGTTTCTATTTTAAGTGGAAATACGTATACATAGTTGATAAGTCAATCAAGCACAGTGTTTACACTCCCACACCATCCTCAAGCTGCAGGTAGACCTTTATTTCATCAATATCTCCTCAGGTGGTGTGGCCAAATGCAGGTGGTATAGGAAAAAGTGTGGGTTGGGTTGTAAACATACAGGACTAGCAACAGCAGTGCTAGCAATGTCTGGAGTGGATGTCCTTTCATTCACTAGACAAACATCATCCCTTCCTCTCTGCTGCTTGTATTATGTTGCCCCCCCCCCCCCTCTCAAAAAGGCTGGACAAAAGCAAAGTAGGTGGGTCAGCAGCAGCGAAGCCTGTCTCGCTTTGTTCAATATGCAAACGAATGGAAAGCAAAACTTCACAAGGAGTCTCATTGGACAAAATAAGTAACAACACCGGAAGAGTCTTTAACTACATTTCTACGATAAAAGTTAACTATTTCACACATCAGTGAGCTCTGTGAAACCAATACAAAGTACTCGAGGACATAGTCCTCTAAGAAAGAAATCCTTGTGAAGATCGCTGCGGGATGTCCCAGTTTACCTTTTTATGTTGGTACACTTTTAATCCTCTTCTACAACCTCCCTTCTTAGTCGTGGTCATTAATTTATTCTGTTTTCTGCCTCTGCAGGGAATCAGGCTAGTTAGCAGTGATGCTAGCTTTACACTTGGTCCTGGTATCTGCGTCAAAACGAACCGCCCCTTGATGCTTGAATGGTCCTCTTTCAAAGGAACACAGGAACTATTCGTTCTCATTTATTTTGACAGGCCAATCGTTTTGTCGCTCCTCTGTCACTGTCGTCCTCATGAAGAAATATGGCAGCACTCTCTGCCCCTGTCCCCCACACCTTGTGCCCTTAGCTGACATCCTGCCCAGACCCCGGTCAGGCCCCCCTACCTCTTCAGGTAGTCACCCCCTCCCCCCTCCATAATATCATGTAAATGATCAACAGTTTCTGGTTAAGACCTTGCCATTTCAGCACAATAAACCCCAGGTCTTTGTGTTATAAAGTTTAAGCATTATCTGTCGTAATGTCAGCACAGGAGTAGATTTTTTTTTTAACAGGCTACAAAGGAGAAATGGAAACTATAGGCATGGCTATATAGTTTCTTTTCGGTAACTGTCTAATCAGTGGAATGGTGTTTTTGGCATAAGGATTCAGTGAAAGACAAAGTCCTAAACCATCACCCTCAGGTTTCCCCCAAACTGCTTGTTTATCCTTCTTTCTCCCGAGATCAGTATAAAGCTACTTTACAGCCTCTTAAACCCGTCATCTTTCCCCAAGACAATACGGACGAACTACAAAACAGTCCTCAATGACTCTAGTGATTAAACGCAAGCAGTAGTTTGGGATGAAATGAGACGGGAGAGAGCAACAGCGACAGAGAGTGAGAGTCTCTCCTCCACACAACTTCATCTCACAATCAGTTGCATTTGGCATCGTTGGCCAGATCCAAAGTTTTCCACTCACAGAAGAACAATGCCACGCTCCTTCCAAATCGATTGGTAATGCGTCTCATCCCATTGATGCCATCTCTAATCCATTCTGGGCTCCTTTGCAAGATGGAGATGGAGAGGCACAGGGAGAGGTATGGCAAGGAGCGTGGAGAGAGAAGGAGAAAGCGTAAATACTGGCTGAACGGCAATGTATTCTGAGGAATTTGTGTTGTATCTTTTTTCTCTCTCTCCCTCTCTCCCTGTACTGCAATGGGGCTGTGTTGTTAAGCTCTTTAGTCCGCGTGGCTAATGAAATAGGGTTGGCAGGATTACACAGGGCTAAAGCACTGTGCCTGGTGAGCCTTGGAGAAACCGCTGTAGCTCCGCCAAGTGAAAGGGAGGGAAAAGAGGAGGGGGTTTGTAGAGCGGAAGAGGGCAAGGACAGGGGTTTGGGGGAAGGGAGATGGTAGGTTAATTGTAGAAAGGAAAACACCTAGCAATACAATACCATACTCACAACTCTCAGGTCTAATTCTGGATTGTTTTAGACGTTTGTTGCAATGAGAGGTAGTTGGCCTCTGAGTCTGTTGAACCCGATGCTCCCTAGAGGCTCTTAATTTAGGGTGGCGAACTGCTGGTGGAGAGAGAAAATAGAGTGAAGTAGAAGATAGCTCACACTTGGCTTCTAATAGCCATAAAAGCAGCAGAAGGTTTTTAACTAGTCGTAAAATCAGTGGCAGGAACAGGAGGATATTAATTAGATTAGCGCATTCATGGTCCTGTGATCACCTCTTCTGCTCCCATGATTATTTCTGAGAGATTGAATTAGATCAGTTCATCACGTGATGGCCTGTATATTGTGAATAATATGAACACATAGAATTAGATCAGTTCATCACGTGATGGGCTGTATATTGTGAATAATATGAACACATAGACTGAGTGATTCTGAGAAAAAACATTTTGCACATACGGCGAGTCTAAAACGTCAGTGAAACTTCTTCAAAGTTTTAAATAGCACTTGCCTATACTCCACACTGATGGAAAACCCTACATAGTGATGTTGTTGTGGGCTTTTTTTGTAACATTTTGAAATAATAGTATAAATCTCGCAAGCACTTGCCCTAAAAGAACACCTTCAATAACATACCCCAAATCAATCAAAAATAAATTCTAAAGGCTTACACACACATTTCTGGTCTCCTTTGAAAGGTAAGAATCTAAGTAAACATATTTAGATTACCATTCATGGAGATGAGATCATTAACTTCGCCTATCACTATATTAACCAAGATTAAATGGATGATGATACTGAATGGGTTCTCTTACTCTCGAACAACAACTGTGATACAACATTTATGGTGCAGTCTATGACACTATACATGGTTTGGCCATGCTTACTGTCTACATGTTGACTGAGAGTTTGACAAATTACTATTTATTTCCAAATAGCCATGTTACAAATTATGTAAATCTCCCAAAACATTGTAATAGAAATGTTCACAATGAATATTGATCAAAATGCATATATGTATATGTGATCTCAATCCTGGCAGATAAATGGAGAATGCCAGGGCCCACATTGCTGAATGAGATATCGTGCTGTGCGTGATTGGATACAGAGAGCCTCCAAGTGGCCGCGAAGAGACAACGCTCTCACCGGTGAAGAGCTGCCGACTCCTCCCTGAGGCTCACCGCAACTTCCTGTAGGCCAAGAGTAACTGAAATCTGCATTTTTTTTAAATTTAAAATTTAAATATTTGTTTATTTGATAAGGGACAGTGCACATTAATATAAACATTTCTGTAAATGTGCCAGAGTTAGCCAAGAGGCTATTTTTCATCTGTAGTCCCAAGAGGCAGATGTTTTAGGGCAAAAATAACGTACACCTTGGTGAAACATTCTGCTAAAAATGTGTGACTGTAAAACGTCTTGTCCTCTGTGTGTTTCGAGACGTGGTGCATTTGTGTTCTTTAGAATGCTCGAAATTTATATTTGACCAAACATGATATTGTAGACTGACATAGAGGTCATATTTGTACAACTTACAAACAACTGGACAACTGGACAACAGTAAAGTTGGTTTGCGGATTCTAAAAGCTAAAGACCTAATGTTTTCAAAACAGTACTAAATGCATATCCTTAGTCGGTTTGTAACTATGCCACCTGGTCAGACTCACTAGTTGACCTACTGGTAAAACATTGTGAAAGTTATCAATGTCTGATTTGGTATGAATGCAGCCTATAAGTCATCTTGTCCTCTGCTGCTTTGGCTTTGACTATTCTTTTTTTATAGTCTTGTGATTCCCCCAACTTTATGGAAGTCCAATTCCTATTCGCTGTGGTGCTCCTTCAAAGCATCATTCAGTTTAACCCTCAGTTTGTGTCAGGGAGTCATCTCTCTCCGCCCTTTCCTTCTATCTTCTTCCTCTCTCTTTTTGTCACCCCTCCTCTTGTCACATTGCAGGAATAAATCTGTTTCCAAACATAATGGAGCCCACCGGGGGGGGAGGGGCCTCAGTTTAGTATACCACTCTCTGATTGGCTGCCTGGCTTGTTGTCGTATATGATGATAAATCTGGCCCAGGTGTCACCTCCTCGGAAGCAGGTGAGGATTGATGGGATACAGGAGGACTATCCATCATCCTGGGCAGGTGGCACGCTATCGGAATTTGGGAAATCTGTTCCCAATCAGGGTCCCGCAGTGCTCGCCGGGCCTCGCAACGCTGTTTGGGAGGCGTTACTGGAAATCAATGGCAAGCACTCAAGGTCAATGTACTGTTAGAAAACTCTGTAAGCTCTGACGGATAGATCCTTCTACTCTTTCTCTGCCTCTTTCACTTTCTCTCACTTTCTTCATGGGTGAATGCGAGGAGACACTGACATCTTCTATCCTCCACAACCCTCTGTTAAAGGAAAGGTGGTTTTTAGTTGGATGTCATAGTGGCTGTCTGGAGCCATTTGCGACGTAGCCCTTCTCTAGGTGGAGCCAGCGAGTGCCAATCTGGGGCCGAGGCTGGGACTGGGGTTGGGACCGGGAGTATCGGAGATCTAATAAAAGCCCAGGGCGCCTGCCTGGCTCCTTATTCTTATAGATTACCTGTAAGTCACCTTGTCCCTGCTACTGTAAGGGTTGGGAGTTAAGCTGCATAAAGGCAGACATTCACCCTCACCTCCTTGGCTGGCTGAAAGTCAATTCAAACTGCAGATCAGAGGAGCGAGAAACTTTGTTACAAGTCTGCTGCAAGTCAATGATTCAGCATCCAGTCAAAGGTGCGGCCCCCAAAAAACATTTTGCTGGTTAAAAAAGTGATTGGCATATACTAATAGCATTTATCCATAGCTTGTTAAATCAATACTGTATAGCATGGCATGTGCTGCCAGGTAAGTTTTGCTTTTTCGCTTTTCACTTTTTCAGGAAAGATTTTAACACATTGAAATACTTTCATTTGTTGTAGCATTACAAACCTCAAAAACCTCAAAGTTGTCTTTCCCTTAAAGCAGCTATAATCAATATGTGTTATTGTTACAGCTTATAGCACCAATAGCATACACTTAGGTAAGCTGTAGTTGCCCTGTAAGTGCTGTTAACACTGTTATCTTTGATCTGTCGACACTTTGAGAGCCGTTTAGAGGCATTCGAAATGCTCCCAATCTCAGATCTACTAGGTCTAACTTGCTGCATATAGAATAATCATCAGTGAACATGCTAGGGTGGGGCCGGCAACACCGTGGATCACCCACCGTGATCCATAATTTTCCTGTATTTCTTTCTTTATGTTTGCATATTGACAGTACGAATAACAACTCATTTAGTAGCAGAAAAATCAAACTATTTACATTATCATTCTGAAATATAATTAAGGTTTCTGTCTCTAACATCTATTATGCGGGCGAAAGACAACAGAAGAAGAATATGTTTTTTTTTCAGTTTCAGTGAGGATATCTCCTCTCATAATTGAAAGAAAAGTATATTGCAGATTTGTATAAAAATATCCGGTTCCATCTGTACAGATTAGAGCTATATTTTGAAATTAGATTTGTTGTCGGTGCTTGAGAACACTTACCTTCCTGAAACTGTATTTGATGTGTAAATTACCTTTCTGGTACTTTCTTATTTAACTCAAGTTCATTCCCACCCCTCCACACACACACACACACACACACACACACGCATGCACCACGCACAGACACGCACACACACACACACACACAGTAGCTATCTGTCTCTGTACGTTGACCTCATTACCTGTCTGGAGGTCAGCTGCAGGGAAGGTGACAGACCTAACCAACTGTTTCTGTTCCTGTACACTTTAAGCTCATATCGTCTTCTCTCGCCCTTTACCTTTCATGCTCATCCTTCTTTTATTAACATTCAACTGTACAATACTTTATTTCATATGTCTGTCTTGTATGTCTAAGTCCATCTTAGCGTTGACTCTACTTGCCTTCACATTTGCCAACCTACCCCTCTATCCCAAGGTGACCCAGCCTCCCAATCCCCACTATCGGTCAGACTCGGGCCCCTATTAATCTTACTTCATTTGTCCTGCCTCTTCCCTCCACTTTCGGAGGAATTTATGACAGTACCTTAAATGCTAATGGAGTCTAATCTGTGGAGAGCTTCGCTCTTTTCTAAAGACTCCTATCACTCTTTGTGCCACATGCATACAATGAGTCCACACATACAGGGACAGAGCCAGACTGGTATTAAGAGAAAGTTTCCTCAGTGAATAGACAGCGCATGTCCATTTAAATGTATTTCTACTCAGAAAATCATGTCCTCTTTGTGGAATAGTGAAAATAATATATATTTTTTTTGTTGAAAGTTTCAAAAGATGAATCCTCTATCAAAGTTCAATGGCTCAGGGTAAGAGCCGTGAACTGGAGAGATTCATTTTGGGCTGGGTTAATTCACTTGGGCCGAGTGTGCGTTTGTCTCGCTGTCTGTCTGCTCTCGCTGTCTGTCTGTCACTGTAACAATTACCGTGGAAACTCCTCAAGAATGTTTAGCCTCCCTCAAGGATAAAACCTGTGCAAAATAAGTGCCTTCTTTCGAAATTGTGTGTTTATAAGGGAGAGGATAAAAATTGACAATTTTCTGCCTCACCAGTTTATTCAATGCAGGGGTAAAATAATGCACATTTTAAATGGATGTAATTACTAGTTATCACTGGCAGTTACTCCAAGTCACTTTGTGCTGGGATAGAGTGAAGGGACCAGTGATTTCTCTTCAACACTGGAAGCTATATACCAAACACACAATGGTCCTGTGAGGGGAACAATTGTGACACTTCAGTTCAGCACACATATCCTCTCCTTTTGACCAGAGGGAGAAATACAGTGAAGGATGATATTTGTGAACAACAGACGAGGACAGAAAAAGACTATTAAGACGCTATTTTGGAGTTTAACACATGAGACATAAAACACTTATGTGACCATGCAGATAGAGTACGAACACATATGCACATGCGCACCATCATAGACCACAAGCCGTGATCTCGATATAATGAAGCGTTAATTAGTGAAGCATTAGTCTCTTCTACACATCTATATAATGTCCTAATCTGTTCTAATCCAAATGGCTTCATAATGAAGTGCTGTCTGCCTGCAAAGACCCCACTTCTGTCAGGTGATATATCAGGTAATGGAGAGAGTGCTTTGCATACACACACCCACCCGCACACACACACACACACCTCATTATTACAGCAATATATTGTACAACGTTATTACAGTTCTATGTTCAATATGAAATGTAGAACCATAATTGTTTTTTTTCAATATCAAATGAATACAGGAAATCCACAAAAATATTTTTTTCACTAGTTTTTACATAAATTTGAATTTTTGCCACTCTAAAAACATGTATTAACACGTTTGCAACTTATTCTATAGTAAATACTGGTATGAAATGTGGCTTTCATTGAACGTCACATGCTAAACTATATTGTATATTTAGAAATTTAGGGGTGATACAGACAAATTAGCCTTAATAATCAACTTGGTATAATTGCATCCGTAATATCAATGGAAAAACATAATATTAGAATGCACTGAGGCATGTGTGTGGAATTGTGTATGTGTGAGTGTGTGTGTGTGCGTGCCTGCGTGCGTGCGTGTGTGAGTGAGTGTGTGTGCGTGCGTATGTGTGCGTGCGTGCGTGTGCGTGTGTGAGTGCGTGTGTGTGCATGCGTGTGTGAGTGCGTGTGTGTGCGTGCGTGTGTGTGCGTGCGCGTGTGTGTGTGCAAGTGCACGTCCATGCACACGTTAATTCTGTGCTGGTCACTGGAGTGAGCTACGCTAGAGAAGGCAAAGCTGTGATTGCGTTGAGCGCTGTGCTGCGACCGACAGACTTAATACAAGCCCCACTGGGCTGAGATCAGCTATTAAGATAAACCAGGCCAACTTAGTTTAATTCCTGGCCAGAATTACGCTCAGACCTGGCCAAGATTTGCATTCATGGAAATTTCATTAAAAGACTAATTTTGGCAAAGATTTAGGTTCTCTTGTTATTTCTGAAGGCAGAACATTGTCATTTGCATGAATGCATTATGTATGAGAAACACTGTGACATAAAGCAATTTAGGAAAAGACACACCTTTTATTTCAAGCCCTTTTTTATTTATATGAGAGAGGAGTGGGTGTATGATCCAATATCATGTGCAGACCACATCTATTACCAACCTTGTCAGCTGTGCTCTCTTTGTGGTCGTGACCTCTTTGAAAATGCCTGTGTGTGGTACAATTGTTGATTCATTTATCTGAATATAAATTGAAGCAGGTCATTGACTGATCAGGCAGTTCAGTGAAGCAACCAGAATAACGATAGCTGCTGAGACCTCAGTGAGGCTTCAATAATCAGATCGTAATAAAGCTGGTCATCCTACGGTTAAAACGCAGCCTGACAGTGAGCTATTGTTTCCTGGAACTGTAGCTCCCCATAAGGCAGTTCTATTCTCATAATCACCACACATAATGGATGATATGGGTCAACGTGGAGGTGGGGGTATTTTTCATGCTCACTTTTAGCCAGCCAGCCTATTTTTTTATAGAATCTCTTGAGCGAGTTGGAACTTCGCTGAATCTCACACTGCATTTCTTCCTGTTTTAACCTTTGTTTGACTTGTTTACCTCAAAACGTCAGGGGGAGGTCACACTCCAGGCTGTTTGGAGGAGAAGAAACTACAGGGGTAGTAGCAAGTTAGTGGTAGGGGCAACACATTTTACAAGACTACAGCAAGAGGGCCGCGGGTTCGATTCCCGGTCGGAGCGGTCCTTCTGTGTGGAGTTTGCATGTTCTCCCCGTGGCAGCGTGGGTTCTCTCCGGGCTCTCCGGCTTCCTCCCACAGTCCAAAGACATGCTGCAGGTTAATTGATCTCTAAATTGCCCGTAGGTGTGAGAGTGAATGGTTGTATGTCCCTACATGTGCCCTCGATGGACTGGCGACCTGTCCAGGGTGTCCCCTGCCTTCGCCCTATGTCAGCTGGGATAGGCTCCAGCACCCCCGCGACCCTAATGAGGATAAGCGGTATTGAAAATGGATGGATGGATGGATGTTTCTCACTGACCAACAACAGTACAGTCTGTTAAATTGATTCTCAAAATTGAATTTAAAGGAAAAAATAAGAGAATGCTTTTAAAAGTACTCAAAACACACAAGCATCACCACTTTTTTAAAAGACCAACTTCTGCTGAGCTGAATGTGGGGGCACTCTTGAGCCAAAACCCTTGTTTTATTTTCATATATGTATCCATATTAAGCCATGCATTTATAACTGTGTATTGAATGTAAAATACAATAAACCATATGGTGTTTTTATTGGTTTTCTAGTGCAGGTTTACAGCAACAAATAAAAGTAAATGTATAGGAGTTTTATGACACAAGAAATTAAACAAGACTTTTCACTGCAACCTGATGACTGAGGGCACTAAATGTGACAATCAACCGCAAGAAATGCAGCCTTACATCATAGACATATGCATATTGTTCTTGGTGGTCACTGGTTCCCAACTCTGCTTAAATTAATTGAATTGCCCTGCTAAGACAAAAAACATAGTCGTATTCAGACAGAAATATGTGCATTTATCAGATCCAGTGTCTTCTGCTAAAGTGCAGTATGTCTACACACAGAACAACTGTAGCCTCATGCACTATTGCCTCCTGCTCCTTAAATCCACACTGTAACTGTCAGGGGCTTTAGTGAACGTGTTTACAGTGCTGTACGGCCAGTGATCATGAAGTAGCCTCTTTCTCCCCCCCAGCTCCATCTGAACCGCCTTAAACTTTAATAGTGGACTGTTAAATATTAATAACTGATATCGGTGGGGGCTGCTTTACTGTTTTGGCAGCAGTACAACATTAGCTCGCTTGAGCTCCATAACTGCTGCGCTGCTCCTGCTCCAGAGAACGCAGGCACACACACACACACACACACACACACACACACACACACACACACACACACACACACACACACACACACACACACACACGCACACACACATGCAATCACACACACATACACACATACATACAAACAAACACACACACACACACACACACACACACACACACACACACATGACCACACTATATTGTAGGCATAGGCGGACATACACACACACAAAGCACTCTGAAGCATAGTATTACTGCAATTATTACTGCTACTAGCTACTAACTGCTTCCGATTTATAAAATTAATATTACTGGCAGAAAAAATAAGAAAATACACACACAAATATACAAGGTATATAAGTGTAGCTATGATAATGAAAACTAGGGCAGACAGCTAGACATGCACACACTGCAGTGCACCTTACAATAGAGGGGGCTTTATAATTCTGCATAAAAAAAAGTGTGATTATTCGTCCTTTTCCTGAGCTGAAATAAAATATAGATAGGGCCTGCGTTTTGTTCTGGGGGGGATTCCTGTTTCTGCAAATGTAACAAACGAGGGAGCATCTTAGAAAAAACTCATACAATAATATGATTCACAATAAGGCAATAGTTATGTTAAGATTTGAAGTTTCAAACAACTGCTCCCTTTGAGTAGTATATGGCACAATATGATGATTACTTGCTTTAGGCTGCATAATGGTTGGCCACAGTCATTTATGTCTATGTTTTTACATGCTAGTCTTACTCTCAAAAAAAGCATTCAGGCCCGATGTCATGTCCCATCTTCACCTCTAACATTCAGGTGCACTGGTTTGTCAACTCAGTGTGTCTCTGTACATCTTTACCTAAACATGCAGGGTCTCCACAGGTCAGCAGACATCACATACACTGTCTCCTGGTGCCTGGAGGGTCTCAGGTTTGAGTACAGCCTAACTAGCGCTGCAAAAACACAACCTTTTCCGCCTCAAGGCTAGACTAAAACAGGCCACACTTCAATCACAATTACCTTAATTAAGACAGAAACTAAAGCTCAGCATTCGCACAAGCGACAGACAGTGCAGGAGATAGTCAACAGAAGTTTAAATCAAAAATTCAGCTATATGCCCAAACTTGTTGTTCATGACTCCATCAGCAAAAACAAACTAGTTTACAAGACCTTGACGTGAGTCCTGCCTCTGTGGGTACATTCCCACATTAAACTCTACCTGTGGTCAACTTGTATGAGACTGTAGCACAGAAACTAAATCAGCACAAAATATCTTAAAATTCAAAGAGTTTGGGATCATATTGTTCTAAAGTGATATTTCACAAAATTCTAAGTAAAGAAAAACATGAATAAATTATTCTCATTAAAACCCATATTCCCAGTGAGCATTTGCCTATTTGCGTTTTATCTCAGGAAACGAGTCATCCAGTCGGCTCAGAAGAGCTGGTGTCAGCACTTTTGGCCCGTTCTCTCTCTTCTTGTTTTCCCTGTTTCTCTCCGTCTCCCTCACCCTCTCGCCTTATGTTGTGCTTTGCATTTCCCAGATGAATCAGACGGGTTAAGGAGTGAAGTGAGCATATACACGTTAATCCTTTATTTGCTTGATGAACATATTTGTTTACTCCAGGGTACTCACTCTTAGAGGCAATTACATCCCCCTATCTCAACCTCTAATTACAGGGTTTGTAATACAATCAAGGTCTTCAAAGTCAAGTGCACTGAAACAGCTTCTTTGAGCTTTCTTTTTTTTATCATAACTTGCTAATCATATACTATATTTATGGACATGTTTTTAAAAATCTCGAGACACTTGAAGAACATTTGTTATTAACTTTACAAATGAAATTTAACAACATTTCAGGTCAAAGCAGAACTCCCAAATGTCCTCTCTCCCTACCTGCCATGTCCTGTGAATGACTCATATAACTGTTCATCCCATGAAACTTTGTTGACTAGCAGCTGCTGTGATGAAGCTCGGGTTTGCGGCTTGTAAGCCCGTTCTCATCCAGAGGTCATTGTGGAGGAGAGCTCAATGGGCCGGCACCGGCCCCTACTGTGCTGCCAAGACGAGAGCAGGAGCGCTGCTAATCTGAGAATTGGGGGGATTAGGCTGCACTGTTATTGTCTGTTTGATGAGGGATTAAATTTGCTTAATCCAGACCTTCATATGGGATTCCTCATTTAAGATAGCAGCGCAGTTCCATCACACAGCTTAACTAAGTCTCTCTCACTCACTCTCTCTGTCTCTCGCCCTCCTTTCTCAAACCAATCAATATTTATTTTGCTCTCTCACTCCTTCCCCATGTGTATTTCTGTGTCTACATCTTCACTCCCCATTTACCTGTGATTGTAATCGCTTCTGATAAGGTATGAAAATAATTAACCGTGCTATTTAAATTATCCTATTTAATTAAAACATTAAACGCAATATGTAACCCGGAAATGAAAGTAGTACATTTGGAAATCACATCTGTTATATGTGTGAAGCAAACTGAAAATTAGCACGTGATTGTAGATGTTTGCAATAAAGAACATCATAAGAACATATTTGACAGATTCATTTTGAATATATGTATGTCTACAAGTTATTTAAAAAACGATATCCAAGTATATAACAAAGTCCTGTATTTTTCCTCCAAAGAAGATTATGCAGCTCTATTTTTTCCCCAAGAACATTATCCGAATTACAAACATGCAGATTCAGCTTCAATACAAGTTAAAGTATGTGTCTTTGGCAGAATTTCTC
>NC_046971.1:14604019-14614019 GCF_009769545.1 Cyclopterus lumpus | reverse complement strand
CACCAATGGGACTTGCGAGAGACAAAAAAATGAATATCCTGGCTTAAAGTCTGAAGCAAGTTTTTTTTTAATTATGAAACCACAAGAATGATGTTAGTCCCCAATTGTCAACATTATTATTGATTCATTTTCTGTTGATCAACTGACCAATTAATCAATTTATTGTTTTAGCACAACAATTGACTATAGTAAAATATAGCATATTTCAATCTAAAACCACAATCTAGCAATTTAATGTGGATAATTTGATGATAATTTGTTCTTTTGGAAATTAGAAATGACACCTTCAGCTCACAAAAATCTCCACTGTCACTGTAAAACAAATTGCTGCAGTGTCAATCTAGTGCTTCTACTGTATCCACTGTTGAATGGATTCTGTCCAATACACAATATGGAAAACAATTTCTCTATATTTTCTGATACATGTCAAGTTTTTGGAAAGAACCAATATTTCTGTGATCTGTCCGTGCTGCCACAATATTGTAATTAAAACTGCGTCACGGTACTTCTTCAGAATAATTCAACCCTGCTCTTAGATTAAATTAAAGTATGTACAGAAAATTACATACCGGAAGTATGAGTTTGCTCTATGAGGGAAAGCATAGGACCACATGTAGAATCCAGGTGGGACTGTAACATCACTCTCACTCTATAGGTTTTGTGGAGGTCACATTCATCTTGTGATGCTCTCAGGTCCAATAGGAAGCAACATTATTACATGGTGCACTCAGGATTGTAAGTGATTGAGCTGTGCTGTTATGTGACACTGTATTGAGTTAGACCCAAACAGGTCACACCAACCCTTCCTGCCTCATCAACATCACCAGGCCTTAAAAATGGCCTGCTCACCCCAATCAATGACCCTAATATACATACATTTGCATACTAACCTAATGGATATCTACCTTGATCAGACCTGAGCAGCACATGGCCATTTGTCTTTGTATCAAGCACTTACTTTGTCACAGGCAGCAGCAGATTACATGCGGGGAAGCATTCAGGCTCAATTTGGTTTCAGCCCATTTGCAATGTATATTTCAAAGTCTTGTAAAAGATGTCGTTTCCCTTACATTTTTTGCAATATGAACCAAATAGACATTTGTATTGTCTTTATTAATACTTATTATTAATAACAAAAAACGAATAAAATATGACAAATATAGCTCAATAAATTAATCCAGTTGAATGAAATTGGCCCCTGAATTCCCATTAACACTAATCAGAGGAACGGTAGTTCGATACCCGGCTCCGTTAGTCCATGTTAATTGACTTACTTAGTAACTGACTGTTAGTTCTGATGGGCAGGTGGCATCTTGCATGGTAGCTTCTGCCATCTGTGTACGAAAGGGTGTGAATGACATGTAGCTGTAAAGCGCTTTAAGTGATTGGAAGACTGAAAAGCGCAATACAAATACAAGACCATTCACCATATACAGTTTATGATCAACAGCTTTTAAAAAGACAGATTTGAAGTAGTTCTCATTATTTATACTTTTTTGAAATAAAGGATGCATGATGCTAATAATAATTATGTTATACAGCCAAAGATTGGGATTTGATCTGTACTTCATACTTCTCAATATCCCTTCTTTTTTCTCTGATCTCTAACACAATCACAACCCCAAAAGAGAAAGAGCGAGAAAGAAGGCCGACCGTATAAACTCCTGCCAAGTATCCTCCTCGGGGCAGGCTTAAACGGGTCTGTGGCAGTCCATTTATTTATCAGTGGCTAAATTCAATAAAACGGCCCATATATGAAATAGGGGAAATAGCAGCGCTGTCTGACCAGACGATTTATCACAGCTGGGAAACATGTTGTTGCTCTTATCTGTCCAACACTGCACCATTCTTTCACTGCTGATGACATATAGCTCTCCCCACATCCACCTACAGCGACAGGCTAAAAGATAGCCTGGCTAGAAGACAGGTACCATTGTATACTGCTTACAGAAAAAGATTCTGAAGCGGATAGCCTCTATTTATCCTGCTGAATATGCTTATTCCTTTCAAAATAAATGTTGTATTCCATCTAAACTGGGAAGTCGGAATTTCGCTGTTTCCAGTCTGCAGTGCTACGCTAAGCTAACTTTGTGCTGCCTACAGCTGAATATATTCATATGGAGACATGAGACTATATTGGTCAACAAGAAAGCTAAAAAGCTGTCCAAATAGTTCACACCATTCCTTTTTCAAAATAAGATATATGTAAAGTGACAACAAATGAGTAAAGGGAGAGGCTTAGATTGTTCTAACTCTTCAGTTTTTATATAATTTTTCCAAAATTGAGATTATATGAGGATGATCTTAACTCAGAACTATTATAACAGTATTTACTTCAGCAGCTTCAGCAGCTACACACACACATACACACACGCACGCAAACACAAACACACACACACACACACACACAACCCTAACTGAGTGCAAAACCAGAGTTGTTTACAGCTAACAATGTGGGAAGCCTCATTGGAGACTTGGTGATTAAATGAGCAGGTCAGGGCAACAGCACATTCCCCTGTCACTCAACTGATGGCAGATTAGTTGTTTGACTGGCAGCCATCAACTGCCGTTTTTGCAGGTGTGTGCATGTACACACACATAGATGTCATCATGTCTGTTGACAGGTCTGGCCACAGGTCTGCCTTTCCATTGCCTGTCCAGTCCCGTCTCTCCATCCATCTGTCTTTAGGTACGATATTGACCCCGTGACACACCAAATCCTGATTCCTGGTTGCATGCATTGCTATTGGTGCCATATCCTTCACACCCTATCTCTTCTTTCATTAGACAGACAGATGGACGGACTGAATGACACATGGACAGATCCATGCAGGTCCCCAAGGACAGTTGTAGTCAGTGTGATTAAGCCCACTCATAGCAGCCACTTACACACACATTTACACTGGCACATACACGGTTCACACACACCTAAGTACACTTCAATATGATGTTTATGCATTAATATTGCGGATGTAATTATACCGAGTTGATTTGTCTGTAATCCCTCCTAAATGTCTAAATATGCACTATCGTTTAGCATGTGACCTTCAATGAAAGTCACATTTGATAGGATTCCAGTTAATTAAATTAGACGATATTTGGTCTCTTTTTTTTCATATTGTAAAAATTAACAGTTTTAAATTGCATAGTTAATATATAGTATTCAAGAGATTTGGATAAGAACAGAATAAGAGATTAACGTGTATATTGAGATTATGATTATGACCTCACACACACACACACACACACACACACACAGTCTCCATTTTGTTAAACCAGACATTGTCATTATTAGAACATTTTAGGTAAAGGACCATTAGGTAGAAATGGCCCAAGCCGTCACGTTATCTGTGTCAAATCACCAGGTATTAGAGCCGTTGCTGCCATCAAATTGTTCTTTTTTGTCTTTAGATGTCCTGTACAGTTGATCTATGGTGAATGATAAAACGTTATATGAGGTAAAGGATGGAGCAGTCTTTATGTCTGGAGATGATTCTGGTGAATGTTTATTGATTGACAGTTAATTCACGTTAAGGTCACTTCCTGTTCAAATAATTAATTTGATTGGCTTGAAGATGAGACAATGTGCACGTGAGATCAAATATCTATCTCAGTGAGTGGATTATCCACTGGACATTGTTTAACAAAGTTCATCAACAGATAAGTAAACATATACAAATTACCTTCATTAATATCTGTAGTTTTAATGATTTGGTAAAAGACATTCACACATTAAGCTTTGTCCATGGTAATGGCTAAGTCTACTTGTTATGGAAATGTGCACAGTAAAACCTGCATTATCACAAATGCAAACGTGATCATGAAAAAGTTTGAGAATTATGTCACTTGTGTCAACAAAATAGCAGAAACAGATTCATTACTGTCAGTAATGTCATCAATGTGCAGCAACCATAATCATAAATCAGATTTTGGCATTTCATGTTGCTTGTTCTAGTAAACTTTCAGTGTTGTACATATGCTGCTAATGTGCACAAAAAGCTTACTGCACAAAGTGATTTCAAGACATTCTCAAAATAATAAAAGAATATACATATTATACCTGTTTACACCACAAGAGTGGACTATCTTTTTATTGACCATGGTCAGGTAGTCTGCATCAAATGTCAAGGCTTTTTATACATATTGGTCGCTCATATGTTTTTACAGACATCTGGTTGCGGTGTGTTAGAGTTGTGCAACAATATTGTTCTGATAATATACATATAGCAAAAATATATATCCTACCTAATTGTTTCTAAATACAATTTAAAAACACACACATTGCAACCAGCAGGGGAACATTCTGTGGTTGCATTCCCATGGTAGTTTGCACCAACCCCTCAGGCAAAGCTTTATCCCCGAGCTAACATGCTGGAAAGCCTCCGAGTACCCCAATGATCAAAGTTACCCATTTGTTTGAACACACTGAGACAGTCATTAGAAATGCATATTACACGACAGCTATTGCATATTAACACAGTCAGGCAGCCAATTAATCATTAGCTCATCAATATCTCATTTGCATGAAATTATTCTCTTTTAAGAGCCTGTGTTTGAGGTGACGGGGTGAGCTCATCGATAATGCTAATGTCCCCGTGGGCCTGGGAGAGAAAGGGGAATGGGAAGGGGGGAGAGACGGGGAGACCTTGTTCAAGTGTTAGACTCCCACTTTAAATACCATATGAAGAGAATTAGCATGTGCATTAGCTAGAAGACTTTTATATCAATGTGTGTAGGAGTTTCTGTGAATATGCTTAAGGGAGAGGAACTTATGCAGAAAAGATATGCCTGAGATACACACACCCATACAAACACACATGCAAACGTGCACACAGACACGCAGACTTATGCTATTGGCTAGGCCAGAGTGAGTGGATAGTCTCAAGGTCACCTAAGGCTCAGGGCTCTTATAGATTGCAGCTATGGTGCGTATGTGCCCTGGCCACACCTTTGTGTGTGTCAGTGTGTGTGTCACAGGGCTGGAAGATGGAAATGGCAGCATGGGGAGTGATTCAGTCACCCTTCTCTAAAGAGGAAGGTGAGATGTGCCATGCTTGTTATCCATCAAGACATTGATTCCACAGATGGCATATTCGAAAAGGGAGAGAGGTGGAAACGCAACAAGAAAATGCATGACTTCTCAGCCAATTTGAATAACGGTGAAGCCGACAGTAATTCCAATGAGCGTCTTTATCATAAAGTCAGTCCTTGTAGTTTTGTATCATATTGAATTATACATTTTTCTTTACCCTGGTATACCAGTGATTAAAGAATTCTTGCAATTAGGCATCTTTATCCTTGGAAATAGTGGTTTGAGAAAAAACAAAAACAAATCAAGGTCTTGTCACTGGCATTTAATTACAGTCCACTGATGGAGGCCATTTGAGACAGTTCAAGGCTTGAGACAAAGCTAGTTAGTGGACCTTGAGTTGGGATTTGCTTTGTCAAACGACTATTTCCAAGGTGAAGAATGAACTTTAACTTTTAAGCAGCGGATTAATCAATCTCAATCTTCCACTTTCTAAAGATTGTTATACAATCAAAGCTTGAAGACATAACTTGGCCAGACAGAACTGAGAAACTACTTTCAAAAAAGTATCAGGTAGCTAATTCAATTAAATGTAATTACATTATAGACTGAACTTGTATCAAACGGTGTGTGACACTTCTGATTATTCTACAACGTTTTCCTCTGTAACAGGCTCCACTTTTTCTCCTTGTTTCTCGTTTTCATCCGCGTTTTTCCTCCAGCTTGGGGAGGAGATGCAGGTACTCTTAGCTGATTACCAAACATAAAGAGGTTTTCCTAAGTTCAAGACTTTTCATTGATCACCAACCCCTCCACCTTCTGCTCACTCGGCTGCCTCTCCTCCTCATTGTCAATCCTCCGGTCTCTCCCCACCCTTACCTCTGCCTCTACCACTTCCCCTCTTTACCAGCAACAGAACCTGCCCATGTCACCCATGTTAAGTGCGTCAACATAACGCAGCCAGTTGCTATAACTGTGCTAGTGTGTGTGTGTGTGTGTGTGTGTGTGTGTGTGTGTGTGTGTGTGTGTGTGTCAGTGTGTGAACACAATCTCTGTGTCTGTCTATTCGAGTGTTTGTGTTTGAAGATACACTTGAGGCCTAATTAGAAACGTTATAGCTGCAAAGGGAGTGGTATAATGGCACATAATGAAAAATGACAAATTTCCTCTCCAATAAAAGCGAAATTGATTAATGAAAAGCACTTTGAGATAGAAGAGGTAAAGCGTTGTTGGATATAAAAGATGATGTATTAATCCTCTGCCGTTACAGATGGTTCAACCCTCCTGACAACTGCTATTCTGTCGAGACACTGTTAGCATGCATAATTATGCTAATTAAGCTCTAATTAAGTGCTAATTCTTTAGAGAGTCTCTTTCTTTGGTTGTAATTCAACACGACTCAGCATTTAACACTTCTTAAAGAATCCCCCCCCCCCCGTGATTCATTTGTAGTCCTCATTTCGTTTGTTATGTGTTGTAGACCCATGTAGACCTCCGCACTGGTCAAACAATGATGTAAAAAAAGGCCACGGTTGAGAGAGAAATGGGCCTGGAGCAAGAAAAAAGAAGAGAGATAATTCAGTGCACTGGCATGGACAGACAGATAATGGGGGATAAACAGTATCAGCTTATGTTAGAAACTGAGATATATTTTGCAGAATTTTGACATTCATTCATTAGTGAAAAGTTGCATCACTCAGTACTCAGTAAAAGAAAATGGCGGTATGACAGGGCATCACTATTACCTGAGTGGTGTTTTCACACTCCATCAATAAATCCAGTGTGCATGAAACTCTTTACTGTGTTGTTTTTTTAGTAGTAGCAGAATTAGTTTTACAGCGGGCTGACAGGACATTGTTATTTTGAGTGACAGACAGATCACAAGTTGTTACAGTTTATTGCGTCAGAGGAGAATAGAAATTGTGTGACAGTGATCCAGTATGTGTTCGACAGTGACCCTGCCTACACACGGGCGGTGACTCACTGTCATTAAAACAAACCCATTACAAAGTTGACATGACATCTGTCAACCCAGTCATCATCTCAGGTCAGGACTCTTGACCTCTCCCTGTCATGGTTCATGTAGTGATCAGACTTAATGCTACTCACTGATTGGCTGCGGAGCACCAGGAGCAAACGCTGTTTCATAATGCTGTCTATTGTACAGACAGGCTTTGTCTAGTTTCCGCAAATTGGCTGCTGTGTTTTTAAGTCATGTTTTTAGAGCCCTGGTCTGCAGTTTCAGCTTGCCCTTCAAGTAACATATGACACTATATCCTTAAGTTTACATGGTCAAATAAATCCCAGATTTCATCTTAAAATTCAAACTCACTGAAACCAAACGTGATAAAAAGTTCAGACTGAAAAATGTTTCAAGAGAAAAAAACAGGTGCAACGCAGTGTGGATGTTTTCTACGTTTCCTTAAATCAATGATGGTCCTGTTGGAGCAAGAGTATGTGCAGACAATGAAGTCTGGCACTAAGTAGCTGCGGAGTCCTGCCAAAGCTTAATTAGAGATTCATCCACTGGTATATATCACTGTTAGTGTGTGTCAACAGGGTGCCATGCATCAGCCACTGGCAGAGAAGGGTTTATGGCTCAAACTGTGTGTGTGTGTGTGTGTGTGTGTGTGTGTGTGTGTGTGTGTGTGTGTGTGTGTGTGTGTATGTGTGTCCACACAGGCCTGTGAAATTATTGACCAACAATTAATGAGGTGGGAAGTTTAGCACCTGTTTCCGTCTATTGTTAAGTGAGATCTTGCAGGAAATTCACTGGTGACTTTAAGATAAACAGGGGAACGTTAATCTCTACTGTTTTCTCACTTTCTTCTCTTTTTCTTTACCTATATAATGTGGTCCTACATTATCTGATGGCTTTCTGATGGCCAATTCCATTGGAACAACTCAAACAAATACAAAACTCACTACACTTTTTCAAGTGGAATACATAAGTAAATAATCCTCCCATCAAGTCAGTGTGCAGTATTTACTTTTAATACATAAACTTGCAAACGAAGAAAATTCATATTTCAGAATTGCTCTTGTGTCAGTGTGAAATTTCTTTTAAATACAGTACTTCCTTCAACATTGCACATGCACTGTTTTGAGTGTAAGGATGGCAATTAGCATTTCACTCTTCATTAATAACATGTCAAATTTGTCCTTTGAAGTTGTATACAATATTAAAAATATAACATTTATTAATCGTTCCTCTGTGTGATCATCATTCAAACAATTGTTGTTTAAGCATTGTCAGGATCTGTAGTGTTGTTTCGTGTTTCCTGTCTTATTTTGAAGTCCTTGTCTCTCGTGTCCTCTGTTTCTCTTCACTTCCTGTCCCTGTGATTGTCTGCCCTGTTCCTGATTGTTTCCTCCTGTGTCCAATCACCTGCACCAGCCCTCTGTATTTAAGTCCTGTTCATGTCATTCCCCTTTGTCGGTTCGTCTTGTCTAGATCGTGGAAGATCTTGTGTGCATGTTTTGTATCCTGGTTTTTTTTGGAATCCTGTTTTGGAATCCTGTTTAGCAATAAAAGTTGCTTTTCCATCGTTGACGGCGTTTGGGTCCTGTGTTCCAAGCTGCACATAACAGAACGAACCGACCAAAGATGGACCCAGCCTACAACCCCTTCGAAGGGACCCGCTTGGCCTATGGGGGCCCTCGTAGCCTCCAGAAGGGGAACTACAACCCCCATAGGGTCTCGGCACCAAACCCATTCGAAGGGACCTGCTTGGCCTATGGGGGCCCTCGTAGCCTCCAGAAGGGGAACTACAACCCCCATAGGGTCTCGGCACCAGACCCCTTCAACGGGACCCGTTTGGCTTATGGGGGGCCTCGTAGCCCCAGGGGCAGAGGTCACCCAGGCCCAGCCCCGGAGTGGGGGGCGCAAACCTCCGGACCGCGTCGGTGGAGGGTTCCGGCTGCCGCCTCTGTGCCGCAGACTACTCCGGTTCCCGCAGTCGCCTCCGTGCTGCAGCCCTCGCCTGTTCCTGTTGCCGCCTCCGTGTTCCGGCCAACCCCAACCTCCTGGGACCTATTGGACTTCCGGCCGGCCCTTGCTTCCTTTGCCTTGTCCCAGGACGCTTTCCGGGACATGATGGAGTCCCTCCAGGCGTTAGACAGGGTCCTGCTTCGGCCGCAGTCCCCGCCGGTTCCTGCCGATGCTGTCCCGTCGTCGCCCCGGCCGACTCCAGCTCCCCGTGTCCCGTCGGCGCCTCAGCCGATCCCAGCTCCTCGTGTCCTGTCGGCGCCCCGGCCGACTCCAGCTCCCCGTGTCCCGTCGGCGCCCCGGCCGACCCCAGCTCCTCGTGGCCTGTCGGCGCCCCGGCCGACCCCAGCTCCTCGTGTCCCGTCGGCGCCCCGGCCGATCCCAGCTCCTCGTGTCCTGTCGGCGCCCCGGCCGACTCCAGCTCCCCGTGTCCTGTCGGCGCCCCGGCCGACCCCCGCTCCTCGTGTCCTGTCGGCGCCCCGGCCGATCCCAGCTCCTCGTGTCCCGTCGGCGCCCCGGCTGACCCCAGCTCCCTGTGTCCCGTCGGCGCCCCGGCTGACCCCAGCTCCCTGTGTCCCGTCGGCGCCCCGGCCGACCCCAGCTCCTCGTGTCCCGTCGGCGCCCCGGCCGATCCCAGCTCCTCGTGTCCCGTCGGCGCCCCGGCCGACCCCAGCTCCTCGTGTCCCGTCGGCACCCCGGCCGACCCCAGCTCCTCGTGTCCCGTCGGCGACCCGGCCGACCCCAGCTCCTCGTGTCCCGTCGGCGTCCCGGCCGATCCCAGCTCCCCGTGTCCCGTCGGCGCCCCGGCCGATCCCAGCTCCCCGTGTCCCGTCGGCGCCCCGGCCGCCCCCGGTTCCCCGGGTCACGTCGCCGCCCCGGCAGACCCCGGTTCCCCGGGTCACGTCGCCGCCCCGGCCGACTCAGGCTCCCTGTGTTCGGTCGCCACCATGGCCGCTTCCGGCTTCTGTTCCTGGGGTTCCCCC